>NW_025920478.1:0-87561 GCF_902686445.1 Sciurus carolinensis | reverse complement strand
AGTTGGTCTTTTTTTTTTATTTTTATTTTTTCACTAACAGTAGTTTGGTCTTTCTCAGATAGGAAAATTTCCTAATATATGCTGAACGATTACTTTTCCTCCATTTGTTCCTTTCTCACTTTCTGACTCTCCTGCTATTCACATATATTCTGAATGTTGACTCATGGTTTCCTCTTTATGACTCAGTCTCATCATCCAGAATAGCTCTTTGATCCTCATCTGTAACCATGCTCTTTCTCCGTGTCTGTACTGATTTGAGATTTCAGAAGTCCTGCTTTAAGTCCCACCTGGGCTTTTTTTTACAATTACAGCCCCTTGAGAATTCTGATTTTTTTTTTTGCACATTTTTTTTCAAGTTATAGTCACTGGCTGCCTGTTCCCTGCACAGGTAGCTAGCTTCACATTTTCTCTTTCTCCATTCTTTTTGTACCCAGGGGTGCTTAACCACTGAGTCACATCCCCTGTCCTATTTATTTTTTATTTTGAGACAGGGTCTCGTTAAGTTGCACCATTGCTAAGTTGCTGAGTCTGGCCGAGAACCTGCGATCTTTAGCCTCCGAGCTGCTGGGATCACAGTCATGCTCCATCATGCCAGTGGCTTCACAGTTTCTATATCAAAATTGGTATCAGGGTCAGTGGCATGTTAGAAAGGAATGGGTGGGACTTTATGTCTACTGCATTATACACATGCATACAGCTTCCACCTGGCCTGGGGAACTCATGAGCTAAGCGGCGGTCTAAAGTTAGGACTTCAAGTGGGGTTGTTGATCTTCCTCTCACAAGCTACTGGGTCCATCTGAATGGGCTATTCTTTCTTTGGTAGTTCATCCCTCTTCACCTACTGTTAGGGTTTGGATATGAGGTGTCCTCCAAAAACTCGTGTGTGAGACAATACAACATTCAGAAGAGAAATGCTTGGGTTATGAAAGCCGAATCAGTGAATCATCCCCTAGTGCGTATTAATCGAGTGGTAACTGAAGGCAGGTAGGGTGTGGCTGGAGGAGGTGGGTCATTGGGGGGTGTACTGTTGGGTGTATATTTTATATCTGGGGAATGACACCCTCTCTTCTCTCTCTCTGCTTCTTGATCATCATGTGAGCCACTTCCCACCACCACACTCTTCCTGCATGATATTCAGCCTCATCTGGAGCCCAGAGGAATGGAGCCTGCTGTCTATGTACAGAGACTTCTGGAACTGTGAGCCCAACATAAACTTTTCCTTCTCCAAAATTGTTCTGGTCAGCCTTTTGGTCACAGCAGCAGAAAAACTGGTTAAAACATCTACGAATATCAAGCTCTTTGTGCTTCAGCACATGGAACCAATGGTTAGTGGAGCCATAGTGATTCCATGGCATGTACTGGGTTTAGAACAAATCATTTTTTCTACTGAAGAGCAGGGAGGAACCTCCCTGTTTCCTTGGTCTCTGGGGCCAATAACAGGCCTCCGCTAACTGGGTGCAGGAGCATTCCAGCCCCATCCCAGCACATGGGTATGAACGTATGTGCACTCCCTACCCACCTGTAAATGCAACCAGAAGTGTTCCTGATGATTTCATCCCATTCTTTGCTTCCTCAACAAATGCCATTGTACGAATAAATATTAAACAACTGAAAGCCCGATTCATCCATGTTTCAAACTGGAGAAATAATAAGGGAACCTCTACATACACTTCTCAAAATATCTATCTTGCAGTAAGACATTAATATAAAAGATGTTCAGTAATAGGGATCGTGGGATTCATGGGAATTATCTAATATTCTTCTAACTTTCTTGTAAAGGTCAAATGCTTCTCAAATAAAATATTTATCAAATAAAAAAGATGAAATAATAACTTCTAAAAAAGTCTACCTTGGGCTGTTGCCCAGCATGGCCCAGGTCTGGGGGTTAACTGATATAATCCCATGGCTCAGCACAGCACAGGGATGGGCAGCCTTTGCCTTCGGTGGTTCCACTTCAAGCCACATTTATTTTTCCACACTTGGATGAAGACTGTGATATGATTTATAAGATCCAAAGTTTCAAATTTTGCCACCAAAATTGCTTTTGGTCAATGAAGAGAAGACTCTAATTCCACCCTCAGAAGCCAGTTTCACCAAATCCATGTGAAGCCTGGGAGTCCTTTTGGCTAATCATGGTCATGTGGTTCTGAGACCAGCAGCTCTGTGATGGTCCTCAGAGGAACTCCAGGCCACACCTGCTCCCTGGGAGACATGCAGTGAGATCGGAGGTAGAGGACATTTGTACCAAAACGGGATCCCTGTTTCTGAAACCCCTTGCAAGCTGCCCTCCCAGGCACCCACAGCCTTGCAACCTGAACTGGGGAGCCCCTCATGGGAGGTTAACCCTAACCCTAACCCTAACTGGCTAGAGCAGAGTGTTGCATCCCAGGAAGAGCAGCTGTTCTGTGATCTCAGGAGGTACCCAGCTCAACCCACTGGCCTTGGTCCTTTGGAGCAGTGGTTCATGCATGTTGGCAAACTTTTTCTGTAAAGGGCAAGTCTTTACCCAATTCTGCCCATATGCCTAAGTGAATGACCAGGCTGTATTTGAAAAAGAACTTATTTATAAAACAGGCAGTGAGAATTAAAGCCAGGTGTTCAAAGACATGTAAACAAATTTTCATAATAACCTCATTCACCATAGCCAAGGACAGAAACAACTCTAGTGTCCCTCAACTGACAAATGGATAAATAAAAGGTGGTTATATCCACACCATGAAACATTATGCAGCCAGAAAAAGGAGTAAAATTCTAATACATGTTACAACATGGGTGAAACTTGAAAGCATTTTGCTAAATTAATAAAGCCATAAACAAAAGGGCACCTATTTTGAACCAACCTAGATGCCTTTGAATAGTTGAATAGATAAAAAAAAAAAACTGTGGTATATATATAAGATGGAATATTGTCCAACCATAAAGAGAAATAATATTATGGTATTTGCTGGTAAATGCATGGAGTTGAAGACATCATGCTAACTGAAATAAGCCAATCCCCAAAAACCAAAGACTGAATGCGTTCTCTGATAAGTGCATGATGATACATAACAGGGGGCAGGGGAGGGGTAAGGGAAGAATGGAGGAAGGATGGTTGTGTAGAGGGAAATGAGGGGTGGGGAAGGAAAGATAATGGAATGAGACAAACATCATTACCCTATTACATGTATGATTACACAAATGGTGTGACTCTACTTCATGTTCAACCAGAGAAATGAGAGTTGTAACCCATTTGTGTACAATGAATCAAAATATATATAAATAATAAATAAACGGAAAAATAGGGCACCTATGTTATGATTCCATTTAAGAAATATCCAGAATAGGTAAATAGAGACAGATAGCAGATTAGCCATTTCCAGGGACTGAGTGGAAAGGAGAATGGGATTAACTGCTTAGTGAGCATGAGGTTTCCTTTGGGGACAGGGCAGGTACCAGGCAACCCCTGGAGCCCAGAGCCCACCCAAATTAGTATGGCTAACCAATCCTAAGCTCACACATCACACCATTCCTTCCATATTCATTTCTTCACCGAAAAATCCCAACAAAGGCTGTGAGCCATGGGGTCTCTTTGATCTATTGTGTGATAGTTATTCATTCAATTTCACTATATTATATTTCATTTATTTTTCATTTTTTGTACGGAGAGATTGAACCCAGGGGCATTTAAACACTGAACCACATCCCCAGTCCTTTTTTATTTTTAATTTTAAGATAAGGTCTAAGTTGCTTAGGACCTCGCTAAATGGCTGAGGCTAGTCTTGAACTCACAATCCTCCTCCCTCAACCTCCCAAGTCACCAGAATTACAGGTGTGTAGCACCTCACCCAGCAGTTTCACTATATTTTCTTAAGCAGAAAGACATATGTAGATATAGAGATAGGTGGATGAATAGAGAAATGATAGGTGGATGGATAGATAGATAGATAGTTAGATAAAACTCACCACTATAGTTTAAATATATTCCTTGGAAACATTTTTAATTGAAGTTTTCCTCATTAAATTGTTTGTGCAGGTGGTACTCTGCAAAAAGTTTTAAGAACTAACTCTTCTTTCTCCTTAAGAAAAAAAATCTCATCTGTAAAGTTTGGTTCTGCTATTACATCAGGCATCTAGACTATAGTAAATGGGATAATTAAAATACCTTCGCAGATTCCATATTAAATATTACCACTTCAGCAAGATAAAATGTGAACATCAATATTAGACAAGACTGTCATGTTTTATTATGTATAAATTTATAACCCACTGAACCAAGTAATAGCTTTGCAATTAGTAGCCTAGTCAAAGGATTTGATGAAAACAGAGCTCTTTCTGTGCCCTGATGAGAGGGGCTTCTAAATGTTTTCCTGAGGACAACATGTGCTCCTCCCTAATGAGATAAGAGCCACTCTAAAGTGAGAAGTCGATCTCACTTGGATGCCTTTTATTGGAAAACACTCACCAGGGGTCAATTCCTGCTCCAACGGGCAGAGAACTGAACAGGCCATGATGTGTCATCACCAGCTTCTATTCAAGGATTAATGGAGCCCAAGAACAAGATGCTCTAAGTCTTCCTGTAACGTTACACCCAAGGGTGACTCATCCCACCATTCCAGTCCCCTTTACACACCAAGGGGCCGAGGATGGTTTTCAGGAGTCACCGAGCAATGGGGCACCTGGATAATCCAGCCCTTGCTCTAAGCCATCTCCTGGTTCGGGCCAAGTCATAGCATCATGACACCTGCCAGAACAGAAGCTCCTTACCCCCGGGTGGGGTAGCAGGAGATGGAATTTGTTTAGAGTCATCTGTCACCACAAGGAAAGGCTACAATTTCCCTGGAAAGATATTGTCTGATTCTGCTACTAATTTGGCTCAAATGACCTTGAAAGACTGAGGGATTTCTGTAACTCCTTCCAGTCTATATATAAAGAGCTGCAGCCATGAGATCTCAGGACTAAGCCTGCAACCTTCCCAAACCAGAGTCGAGGAGGAAGGACTGGGGCTTGGATGCTTGCCCTCCTCTGCACCCAGCAGGAGATCGGTCACCTGCAAGTTCACCTTTAAGGTAAATTGTGTTGAGCTCGTGCGTGTTGGGTGTGAGAACATCTCAGTTTGGGGATAGACATTGAAGTGGACATGGCCCCTTATACATGTGATCTTTGGTGGAACTAATTTTCTCCTACCTATAACCAGTGGGGAATGACTTAAATGAGCCAAAAGATTTTTTTTCTGTCTTTGATTATTTCCATCTTTTTCTAAATGTAAATGATGCATGAATTTCAAGTTGAAGAATGTGGAATAGTCAGAAATCAGTGTCCATCTCAGTGAAGAAGGTTCTGAGATTAACCAAAATAAGGAATATACCATGCTGATTGATGAAAACTAAGTCCCAAGAAACCTTCATTGTAGGTGCCAGACCTTGGGAGTCTCTGAAGAAGCTGGTGCTCAGGAGGATTAACCTTTAACTTGGGGCTCCTGTTGGCTGAGTAACCTGGGACTTGGGAAATTAAATGGTAGAATTCACTTTTGTTTTGGTATATACAATTGATAATTCCATAGCCTCTCCTTACATAGATAAAAATGTCTGAGCCACACAATGTTAAGACTCAATAAATGTTATTTGGCTAAATGAATAGTCATTCAAAATTTATTTAAGACTGAATTCTAGTAGTCTTCAAGTGTAAGTTAATCAGAAAAGTAAATCACCATTGGAATAAACACTTTTCCAAACTGGTAATGATGTACTGCAAATAGGACTCATTCTCCCAGGAGATAGAAACTAGCAAAAACTAGTTTTGCTGTAGGGGATGCAAAGAAATAGATTCTTTTATCCCCAGCAGTCCCTGTTGCCAAAGGCCTTTCTAATTATTGATATTTTCCCCTCACATATATACAAGACAATCAGATACCCTCATCTCGAAGTGAAGAAGCAAAACCCCCCGCAGCCCCACTAATTTACTAGATATGATTATTCCCTTGAATTTAGTGATTTCCTGACTGTCAGAGCCAGAGGGACATGGATGAGCCTCAATCCACAGAGAAGGACTCAAAACCAAAGTTCTCCCAACATCTAAAAAAAAAGAAACCTTCCAAGCAAAGTGAATAAAACCCATAAAATAAAAAGCATTTAAACTTGTACTTAAGAAACAGCTGCACATTAATAATCATAGGGTAACTACACACCAAATACCATTCAAAGAAAACAGGAGAATAGAAATTATAGTTAGCCAGGTAGAACACCCATCTGCTGTTAGAACTTTCAGCATTTCTTTTTACATACCTCAAACTCTATGTGGTTCCTACTAGCATAAGAACGCAATGAAACTGGTTAAAGTTGAAATTTATCTGTTCAGATGAAGGATTTTCATGGCTGAGGCAGAATTGAATTGAGACACATCTCGACGGCCTCTCTATAAGCACCATCATGATTCATTTGTTTATTAATTTGACAAATATGTTTCCAGCAACCACAGCTGTCCTGGGTCTGCCTTGAGTGACAGGTTCAGGTCTACCCTCTTCAGCACGTGACCTTCATCTGTGCTGTCTTCCACTACAATGCAGATCCGGGGCAACCTGGTCTTTCCTGCCCCACAATGATCCTCCTAGACCTGATGCTTCAGACCTAAGTGTGTGACCAGATGTGATTCCCTCTGAAGGTGTCCTTTAATTCCCCAGCAGTACTGGACGCCCATTGGTGTGGGAACGATTAGACAGAGCCCAGCATGTCTGTGAGGGGATTAGAGCACAGCCTAGAACAACATTGTGAGATGTAGGAAAATGTTTTCCCTGAATAAAGCAAAATCTGGAACAGTGCACGCAGCTTGGCCCTGCTTGCAAGAACAGAATACATATGTTTATACATACACAGAAGTATGCACTCGTAGGCTTTCATTAAAATGGAAATATGAACATGGCATCCTTCACAGTGGACGTCATTGGAAGTGCTGCTGGTGGCAATGTGGAGGAAAGCTTTTTATTTCATATCCTTCAGTATTGTGTACACATTTTACCATGGGCATTATTTCCCTTTTTTCAAATACAATCTGGAAGGAACATCTTTCCTAATAGTGTAGAACTTTCTAATCCTTTGACCAAATTATTCTGGAGTTATTTTTGTTATTGTTGTTTTGGGTTTTTTTATTTGTTTGTTGTTTAGTTCTGGAGATTTTGTGACAAAGAGAGAATGAATAAATTATGGGTTGCGGTAACTTCGCACGCATCCTGAAACCCAAGCACCATCACCACACGAAGAAAACGAAGGGAGGGGTGGCCCTGAAATACTCAGAGGAACAAGGAGCACATGCTCCTGGTCGCCAGGCTTTTGGCTCTTGTCAGTCATCTGGTCCTGGGTCAGTCACCCCCATGAGCGGAGCGCCCCTCTCCTGGCCAGCTCACTGTCCCTCACTGCCCCTCCCCTGGCAGCCTCCTCCTGGGACCTCCTCTGGGCCTCCTGAGTTTCTGAGGGCCTCACTGTATTGAGTCCGTAATCCAGCTGGCTGGGGCTGGAACTGTGGGCCTCCACCCACGGCCGATGTCATTTAGCAGGACCACCGCGGAACCAAGGAGACAGTGTTCCAGACAGTCAGCTCTCTGCTTCAGTGAGGACAGGCAAACCCAGAGACATCTTTGTTTTGAACACACAAACCCTGTTAGGCCAGCAGAGAGTTCTGAATGATGTTCAGCCCAAGGCTTTAAAATATCTTAAATTCATTAGAAACATTTTAAATTAAGGAGATTATACTTTTTTAAAAATTCAGGATTTTTATCTTCTTTTGAAAAACTTGAATATGAGGTCATGCAGGGACCACACTCTGCTGGAAATATTCTTTGGGAGCTGAGTGGCCATGTCTCTTTTAGAAAGAACCACACATTCTAATATTTGCCATAGAACCCTTAGGCTTCTGAGTTTGTGGCCTGTGCTATGTGGATAATCAACAGTATAAATATTAAAAAAAAAAAAAGATTTTATAAGCATGTACTTCGTGGGGTGCTCAGCATTACCCTGAGTAGCCTTTTTGACTGAAATCTGATTAGACCTGTGAACTAACTGTATTGTACTGTGAAGTATTGTTCCATTTGACAGATGAGGAAATGGAGGTTCAATTCAAGTACCTGGGCCAGACGGGAGATAGGCGTCTCCTAACTCCTCGTCCAGGGCTCTTTCCCTGACAGTAGGGCTGGGCTCCATGGGGCCACTGGCTCTAAGACACAGGATCTTGTGTGCATTGAAAACATTCCTTAGATGGAGAACAGCCCATAATTCACACCTGTCAGTGGCGTCAGGAATATGCATGTGCTTGGTATAGCCTTTTTTTTTTTTTCTTTACTTTTTATTTTGAAATAATTTCAGATTTAGGGAAAGTTATAAAGACAACACAGAGTGTGCCCATACATCTATCACCAGGCTTTCTCTAATGTGCACATCTGACAGAGCCGCAGAACATCTATCAAAACCATGAAATTAACCCTGGTGCAACGAAATGCACTGTGGACTTTGTGCCACTTTGCCCACTTTACAGTGTCCTCAGATTCAATCTAGGAGAGCGCATGCACTTACCACAGTATTGGGGCGAGGGGTGCGTCAGGTCTCCTGCTCTCCAGTCTGTGAGAGATCTGCAGTCTCTCCTTATCTTTCGTGACCTGGATTATGGCATTTGTTTTGTTTACTTAATCTTGTTTTATTTTATTCTATTTTATTTCTTTTTATTTATTCTGTTTTGGATGGAGCCCAGGTCCCCGTGCACGTGAGGTAATCTCTCTGCCACTGAGCTACACCCCAGCCCCAGCCTTGACCCTTTAATACGGGTGTTCAAGTATTTCATAGAAGGCACCTGACTTTGACTAATTTTGGCTTGACTAATTTTCTCAGGAAGAACTGAGCTTTCTGGAGTTCAGGGATGTGCACCACAGTGGTGACACATCTCTCTGTAGCACCATGTGGGATCAGGGGCACATGATGCGGTGGTACGTACCCCAGGTGATGCGCCCCTGACCTCCGGGTTGAGGTGGGCTCTGTTTCTGCACTGGAACGTCACTGTTTCCCCTAGTCACCAAGTCATCTGGTCTCTGGGGGAGGTAGGTGGGCACAGAAGAAGGTCCTGGCCCGAGGCTCCACAGATGCCTGCTCCAGGCCTGGTTCCTCTTTGGTGGATGAAGTCTGCTGCGCAGGCTCCACACTGCTCCAGGGTCTCACCCCTCCTTCCTTCTACATCAACTAATTGGAAATATAAGAACAATTCTTTTTCTTTCATTTATTTATCTCCATCATTTCTACCCATTCGGACTCGGTCTTTGGAGGGTAACCAAGCCGTGTGACTTGGGTAGGGGCTCCAGCATGGCTCTCTGACCTTTGTCAATGCCCCCACCCACCCTTTAAGCCTTTCATTCTTAGCAAAGCTCAGTCCCAGGGCTGTAAGTCCATGCCCCTCGGCGGTGTAGAGACAGACCCAGGTTCTGCTGAGAGGTTGGCCAGGAAGTCAGGAAACTGCTGGGCTTCTTTCTCTTATAAGGAAATAAAAGTAATTTTGATTGTCTTAACATTAACTTGGAAATAATTTTAAGATTACAGACAGTTACAAGAATAATTCCAAGAACTCCACACAGCACAAGCCCAGGTGTGCCTATGGTGGCCTGATGGCTTCGGCAGCTGCTTTGTCCACCTACGTATTTTTGCTGAACCATTTGAGATCCAGTTGACACGTGGTGACCCCTCATTCCCCTCTAAACATGCCAGCGTCTTCTCGCCAAGGACAAGGTCACTCCCATATAATCACAGCACAGGGGTCAACTTGAAGAAATCCAACCTCGGTACCACTCTGTCATCATCCATGTTCATTCAGAGTTGGCCCTTGTTACAGTCTGAAATTCAGCTTCTGACCAGAGCACCCAGCTGCACCCATGGTGCTCCGATAGGCCTCATCCCTTATGCTCCACAGGAGCAGGGATCCTGACCAGGAGCAGGGACTCTTGGGACCTGGAGGGGTCCAGGAGCGCTGTTGCAGAGCATCTTGGGATAATTATAATCTGCGGTGACAGGACACTCATTAGTCCTTGAACTTTCCCCTAAATGAGTGAGAAAAGTGGCTCAAACCTCGGGCTGTGATGGCAGGTGCATGGGCATCAGACGGCACAGGTTCAGACAACCCTGGGTTGTCTGGTTCCATGATCCAGACAAGCATTTGCACTTTCCATGCCTGGCTTTTTGTCTGCTAACTAGGGAGTCATAAGACCCACTTCCTGGAGCTATTGATATCACTAAATGAGATCATTTTCAAGACAAATAGCAATTGCAAAGCTTGATTCATCTTTTACTGTCAGGCACTTCTGTGTGATGTCACTCAGGCAGGACTGGCAGACTGGGGACTGTGAAATGAGCAGCTCTGGACAAATCACCTGGGACATCACTTAACCTCTCAGGATCCCTTTCATGTCCCCAAATACAGGCATAATAAAACCTATCACAGTATATTGAAGAGTAAATGAGACAACACTTGGAATTTCACTCAATGCAGGTTGCTAATCAGAATAGAGATGATGTAGAGCATTTACTAAGAGCCAGGGATTATGTTAAGTGTTGGCATGCTACATTTCCTCATTTAATTCTCAGAACAATGCATTTTTCATATAAAGGAGTTAAGCTTCTGAAAGGTTCAGTCCTTTCCCAAGGTCATAAGAACCCAAAGTCATAGTGACTTCCCTAATAACTGTTGGCGTTCCTCCTTCATGACTTAGGGTCACCCTGTGATGGACAGCTTTTTGTCACTGTGACAGAATGCCCGAGAAGGAAAGATTGATTTTGACTCACAGCTTCAGAGGTTTCAGTGCATGGTCAGATGGCACATCAAGGAGGAGTGGTCTGGTGGAGAAGATCTGATCCCATCGTGGCTCTGAGCAAGCCAAGAGAGAGAGAGGAAGGGGTTGGGTTGAGATACAGTACCCACCGGCAGGTCCCCAGGGATCCACTAGTGCCCACGTCCTGTCATTCCCACCACCCTCTGAGAGTTCATTCAGCCATGAATCCATCCATGCATGGATTCATTGATGAGGTCAAAGCCCTTCTGATCCAATGATGTCCCAGAAGCCCCACCTCTGAACGTGGCTGAATCAGCCTTAGTATTATGAGCCTTTGGCAGACATTCCGGATCCCAACCATGATGCCCCCTAATCAAGTCAGGCAAGACCCAGAGGAAACCATGGGACTGAATTATGATGGACATGTTCAGAATAAGCATGTTTTCTTTATAAATCTTTTAGTTGAAAAATCCAGCTATCCAAAACTTACATGGTTCCAGGTAGTTTTATTTCCCTTGAGCCTCTTAATAAGACCCAATATACTGTTAGCACAATCTGAGTGACTTTGAAGGATATTAATTATACTAATTGGAAAACTGTGGAGCAAGACTCAAGATTTAAATGCAAAGAGTCTGACTAAAGTTGGAGGGGAGGAGTAAACAAGTGTTATTGCAAGTTGGTAAACTGAGAGGCACCTCCACATCACACTGCCATTTCCATGGGTGCAGGTAAAGGAAGAAAGAGGAGGAAGACATTTACTCCCTGGAGCCTGGAGCCTGGCGGTGGGACGGGAAAGAAACCCTGTGGTCTCAAGGCCACTGTCAATTGTAGCCTCTTAGCAACTGAACCCAGCAACTTCTGACCTAAATGTATTGCCACCAGGTGTGGAAAAGCCCCCCTAGAGGAAATGGAGTGTCAGGGAGGCCCTGGCACCTGCAGAGGCATGAGCCCCAGGGGAAGGGACTGACCTGGGTGCCCCATGGTGAGGAGCACTAATGTTAGGACCCTGGATCTTGTTTATTTGGTTCTTTTCATGACACACATAAAACTGGCACCATGAGTATATTTGACTGAAAGTACTGGAGAGGAGAAAGGAAGTTTGCTGTGATGCGATATCATGGAATAATCTTGGAGACAAAAAATTAATCCAGTTCTGCCCTGATAAAGAATAGGTTGCAGGTGCAGAGAGAGCTCAGATCTTCAGTCTGAGTAGAGTCCAGAAGGACACCTGGTGCTTGCATTACCCAGCAACCCCAGGAGCTGACCTCTGTCTGGCTGGCCATATTTTCACTTGGGCCAGGTTGGAATCCCAGCCCATCACAGTTCACAGGTGATGCTGGGCAGTGGCATGCCTCTCCACTTCCCCAGCTAAGGGAGGGTAACAAAGGGGAGGTGAGGATGGAAGGTGAGAAGGAAATATTCAACAACGAGCATGAAGTAACCCAGAGACCATGGCCACGCAGCCCACCAGCCCTGGGCGAATCAAGGAGGTGGGTTGATCTGAAGCCCTGGGGGACAGGCCTGCCCCAAGGCTGCATTTCAGTGGCCAATGCCAATACATTTCACCCTCCTGTTTATTTTAAGGAGAGAAAGAATTCTCTCTACCCAAGATTTTATAAAAATTGGGGAGATAAAACATAAATGCAGGGAACCTGATACATTTTTTAAGTGTGCATGGGAAAGCAGACAGTACCCCTAAGTGTTCCTCATGAAAATAACTGGAATAACTCATTGACATGAACTTCTGACTGCTGTAGTCAAATCTGCTGCTCTTGATTTTGAAGCTCTTGGGGCTGCGGGACAACTCAGTTCTCTGGGTGTCAGGAAAAGGCACCATTCTCTGTTCTTAGCGAATCTCATAATTGGAGGGAAAGAAAAAGACCAAAGCGTTCACACACTCACATGAGAAATTTTTCCCTCCCATCCAGACACCACGGGATCCGAAAGTCACAAATTGAAACTTAGAGGGGGTGAATGTAAAGATCTGAAGTTGGGTTTATAAAAAAATCAATCACACAAGAACAGAATGGAGACACCTGAATTTAAAATATTCCTCATGTAAAAAAAAAAAAAAAAAAAAAAAAAGAGGAGCTTAATCTTGCAATTCTTCGACAGTGGCCCAGGATGGGTCAGGTTCCCAACCAGTTGACGTGTCTACATTCTTTAGCATTTCTTATTTCTGTGACTATAAAAACACTACTGATCCAGCCCACAGGAGATCACAGCAGCTTTCCATTTTTCTGAATCCTACAGACAGCAACTGGAGAAAGCAATGCCTTTCAGTGCTTGCATGAGCCCAGCAGGGGGCAGCACTGTGTGCCTATGATGCAGAGTTGATTTTCTCCTCCTGGATCAGGTGCGGGTGTGGAGAAAGCAATTATCAGAGCTTAGATTTTCCATCAATACCCCCAGGGAAACTGGACACCCTTAATTCCTCTTTTCTGCCTTATTTTGATATTTCCCTAAAAAGTCTATCAAGTCCATTTCTTGAGGGTCCAAAGCAGCAGGTATCAGGCACTACTGCGCTGCTCATAAATGCAAACAGCAGATGTAAATGGGAGGGAGAAATGCATAGTGTATCCGAATCAAAATGTATTTCCAATTATAGAATGTGTCATAGTCCTGAAGTTCAAGTTTCCCAGCAAAACCAGCAGCTGGACTGCAATACTGCAAGAGGATTGAACCCCGTCATTAGCAGAGAGCAACTATCAATCTGAGCAATACAGTCACTTCTTCCATATGTTCAGCAGCCCTCGGTGACTGTGCCTCAAGGCCTGACCATGAAGAGCCCACAAATACAGCATCCTAAATCGTAGGAGGGCCAGACGCATCACTGAGAGCTTTGCCAAAGGCGTCTCTGTCCTTGCCAATACTGGACCTTGGACACTTTGGGAAACCGCTCATCCCCATGATCTCAGGCTCTCTGATTCTGACAGCCCAGCAACAGAGATAAATGAACCTTAAATATGGGCTGAGTGAGTAAGAAATGAGCACTTGCCATCATGTGTAATTGGAAGACCATGGGAGTTCGACGAGGCAGTGGCCAAGGCAGCATCATCCATGCTTGCCAGGGGCAGGCAACAGACCCCAGCTCCTGGGGACCAGCATGCAGCCCTGGGGCAGAGGGATAGATGGCAGGTCATGTCTGAGGCCCTTTCCTGTATAGTCTCCATTTCATGGGTAATAAAACTGGGGCCCGGAGTGAGCAAAGGGCTTGCTTACTCAACGCCACAGTGGTGACAAAGTCCTCTGTCCCTTCCCAGCTCCCTCACCCCTCCGGCTACCAGGGTGCAACCTGCAGGTCTGGGAGGCAGGCAGGAAGGCGGGGAGAGCAGCCAGGCCTGCATGTCCCCTAGGGGCCAGGGGAGGCCTGGGGAAGAATTCCATTTCCAACAGGGGTCTGGCGGAGTCCAGTGGATTTTCTCAGTCTGCTCAGGTGCAGAGGAGGAGAGATGGCTGCCAGGAGCTAGGCAGCCAGTCACAACCCAGAGCTGCAGGCAGTGTGCACCCCGAGAGGAGCGGGGAGGCAGCCCTCAGCCTGCACCTTCTCTGAGGTCAGCAGGCACCATGCTGGGACTCCCTGGGGCTCAGGTTAGCCTGGCCCCTGAGGGCATCAGAATTCTGGACTCCTTCCTATGTCCTCCCAAAGGTCACGGCCATTGCACTCAGTTCCTCATGAAAACAGAGTCCTCTGTCCCTTCCCCAAATGCCTCCTCCCCAAAGAGACCAGGAAGAAAGCCCAGCATGCTGCCCCTCATAGCCCACTGCCTGGCGTCCTTTGGTCATTCTTGTTCCATTTACTGTCTGGGTTTGGGGACACCACTCTGCTTTCAGCTCACGATTCTGCAACCGTGCGGCTGCTGGAATAAAGCCTCCTCCAAATGCAGAAACCACCTTCCCATGAACAGATGGGATGACCTGTGAGTACCGCATCTGAGGCCTGGACTCCTGACCGGGCCTCTCTTTTCTTCTCCTTGATGCTCTTCCATTTAAAATGCTAATTCTAAATATTGAGAAAAGGAAGACATTTCCATGAGGACCTATTTGGCTGAACTGTCCTTTCTGAGTGCCAGATACGTGCTAGGAGCTTGAGATTCTAGGAGCGCTTTCGTCCTACCTGTGAGGTGTGTTCACAAGGCACACGTTTAACAAGCTCCTCTTCATCAAAGTGCGCGCTGCTTTCTCTCCTGTCATTGGAGTCTCAAGGAAACCAGAGGACTTAGACCCCCCCGCAGCGCCAACCACATGTACCAGGGAATACAGTCACTGCAGAAGGGCGCACACATACAATTTCACTCCACCTTAGTTCCGGGAAAATGTAAAGGCTGGTTTATTTTCATGAACAGCTTTCTTTTGGATCCCAGTCACTAGGAATCTGTTAGAACTCCTTGCACTGGATTCTTTATCCTGGGAGAAAGAAGAAGTGAAAGATAAGGCCCCTGGGAGACAGGAGCGTGTCTGCGGTTGGGCAGAGACAGGTCAAGTTCAGAGAGGCTCTATCGGGGATTCCTCTGCCCGCAGGAAAGAACGCCTGACAACATAGAGCTTTCCAAGATTCTTTATTGTTCTATTGTCCCCCCTCAGGGGAGCACACAAAGAATATATATAGTAAGGCAGCCAATCAGAAAGCTATACAGATAAGGCACAAGCTACATGCATGATCCCAATGTGTAAGTGTATGGGGCACGAGCAGATCACGCGCTGCACACGAGAAACAGGAGCCAATAGTTAAGTACTTCCTCATACGGCGTCAGCGCGACTCCTGCTTATCGCGTCATAAGTATGTGCCATGGACCGTACGTTGGCAAACTGCCAGCCGCCATCCTGCTTAGCCTGGGGCTAGGGGTCCCGGGTACCCCGACAGCTCCCCCTTTTTTATTATTTTTATAAGTGGCTTGGGACCATGCCTGTCTTAGGTTGAGAGGTCAGCCCGTATCCTTACCTGTCATCAAAGACTGTAGATCATGCTACAGCTTCTGTCTTAGGTTGGTATACGGCCACCTCCTACATTACCCGTCTTTGACTACCGGTCCAGCATACTCAGCCATACTTGAGGGGAACTGCCGGCCTCTAAGGCTGTCATGACTTGTTGAAGGATGATTCAATCTCTCTGTTGGTGGCTCGTAATTGATAAATTAAGCGAATGAGATATAAAACACCTAAAATATTAGTCCTAGGGAGCCAAGGCCTGCCCATTGTTTTACAAAACCTAGAGCAGTAGAGAACCATTTGACCATTTCAGATACAGGTGCCACATTTACCCTGGTGGTATTAACTCTCATAATTTCAGCTCTTAGTTGAGAGGTTAAATTGTCAAACCCATATGACCAAGTACAAGTAAGATAGTGAGAAGATTTCTAGACAACATAGCTGCATGGCTATCATTATAAAAAGTGATAGGGGCAACACAAACTGCTCTTAAAGAAAGAACACATCCCAGACCCATAAGTTCTTATAACAAGTCCACTTGTTCTTGTAATAAGTCCACTCTTTGATTTACTAGGAGGATTCCTGTTCTTAAATGTTGGTTTAAGGTCTCTTGAGTCTGTAAGGCAGTGGCAGTGTTTTCTGCCAAATGATTAACTGTAGTTGTTGTCTGTATTGTAGTTGTCAACGCGGCTGCTGCGGTTGTGGCTGCTGCTGCAGAGGCTGCAGTGGCAGTGATCACAGCTGTTGTGATGCCAAAATCTCTTTTGTTTCTTGATAATAGCACTGTAGTTCTGTATCTGTAACAGAGACTGGGACTGGTAGGAAGGTAGGAATAGGCATTAAGACTGCTCATGAGAACCTAGAAGCATTCCAACATTGAGAGAGAAGTTTGGAGAATAGCAGCTTGATAAATACCCTGCTTTAAAACTTGTATACTTGGAAAATATGAATACATTTAATATACAAGGAGTGACCATTTCACAATTACCTTGACACTTTAATCTTACTAAATTTAGTTTTTAAAGAAAAATTTAGACTCTGTAACAGTACAATACTCTTAACAGTTGTTTAACCATAATTGTATAAACCCCAATTTTTAAGACTAATTGTTTTAAAGAATAAAACTTAATAGACACAAAGTTAAGAGTAAATTAGTGTTTCTAAGAAATCCTTGTTATTTTACCATGTCATTTTACCAGATAGATTAAACTTTGGCTTATATCAGAACATTAGTACTTCACCTTAGGAAAAACCTTAAATAGCTTTAGCTGTTTCACATACATACAACCAACTTAGTTACACACAGACTTGTTGAAACTTGCCCTTCACTTACACACAGACTTTTTTAGCACTTACTTAGACCCTCATGTATTTCATTATATAACACTTTCTTATCCAGAAAGATTTTCTTCTTCACTAAATATAGTTGTATTTTTAGAACCTTTTATTTTTTCTTTTTTATGTGTTGACCCCCTTTTGTTCACATTCTGAAACAACTCTTATGAAATTTCTGAATTTAGATAAATTACACCATTTTAACAAGATAAAATACTTTGTTGTTTATAGTACTCTAACTGAAACACAGTTGAAACCTTTAGAACCCTTTGTATATAGAATTGTACTTGTTAAGACATAACTCTTAGTAACCTTGTTTTTAGTCAAGATATTAGACAAGTGTCCTGAACAGTATTTGCTGTCTCTTTCCTGTTGAAGAAAAGTCCTAGAAACAATTGATATTAGACATTGTTTAACATCAACATTCCATTAGTTTGACCACCTAGAGACTTGCAAGTTATTTTTAAAGACATTTCACTTTTATTAGTTTACTCAATTTAAATTGAACCTTTTTAAATCACGTGAATAAAAGTATTTGGGTCCATTTTTAAATTTTAATTTTAGGAGCGCTCAGTTTTGATACAGACAAAACATGACATTAGACAGCACAACATACACATAACACAAAATCAAAGGCCTTGTAACTTTATAGGTGAATCTCCATTGCAATGTAACAGATGTTCAAAAACTCTAGTTGAATAAAAAATAGAACTGATCAAAAAGAAAAAAAAATCATTAACCTAGGTATGCAGGATCAAAATTATGAGCTCAAAAATACAGCATTAAAGAAAAACAAAACAAAACAAGAATCCTGGAAAATGAGTTAGTTCTGTGTAGCAGCCCAGAAGTTTAAAACAGACACTTTTTTTTTTTTTCTTATCTTCAGGTTACCCCCCTTTCCCGCTGAGACTGCTGCAGTTTACATTCCAATGCAGGCTTCAGCAAGGCCAGGCAGGGGGGAGGGAGGATCACCCAGGACTTTTTAACACTTTTTCTTCCTGATTGAGAAATCAGGTTAGGTTTGAAGGCAGAAAATCACAAAACATTATTTCTTACTACTTTTGAGGAATGGAGCTGCTGAGCTCTCTGCCTAGGGGGAGGACTGCTTCAAGGACATGGGTGTTCCCTCCCTAGGTGGCCATGGAGCTGCGTGGAAGGGATCAGGAGGGGGGCCTTTTTCTGTCTCTTGTGATAGTTTCTCTTGATCAAACAGTCCCTCATCTAAAAACCAAGGGGCTTTATCTTCTACAGTTTTTAAAAACTTCCTAGCTGAGGAAACCTTTAAAGGTGCTCCATTAGCCTTTAATAAAGCCTTTAATAGTCCTTCCATGCGAACTCTAGACACCTCAGAACCCATGATTAATTTGCCCCCTTTCGAGTGCCACTTTCACTTTAATACTTTTAATGTGGACCGCTTTTCACTTAGTCCAGGGTGTAGCCGCCTTTCGTGTGCTACTTTCACTTTAATACTTTTAAGGTGGACCGCTCTTCGCTTAGCTTTGTCTCCGGACTGCCTTTCGCTAGTCCACTCCGAGCCGCGTTCCGCTTGACTCTGTCTCCGGACTGCCTTTCGCTAGTCCGATTAGTCGCGTACCGCGAACTTTGAGGCTGCCTCCCACGTCACTCACCCTTATCCGTGTCCCGGGTTTCGGCACCACTTATCGGGGATCCCCCTGCCAACAGGAAAGAATGCCCCGACAACATAGAGCTTTCCAAGATTCTTTATTGTTCTATTGTCCCCCCTCAGGGGAGCACACAAAGAATATATATAGTAAGGCAGCCAATCAGAAAGCTATACAGACAAGGCATGAGCTACATGCATGATCCCAATGTGTAAGTGTATGGGGCACGAGCAGATCACGCGCTGCACACGAGAAACAGGAGCCAATAGTTAAGTACTTCCTCATGCGGCATCAGCGCGACTCCTGCTTATCGCGTCATAAGTATGTGCCATGGACCGTACGTTGGCAAACTGCCAGCCACCATCCTGCTTAGCCTGGGGCTAGGGGTCCCGGGTACCCTGACAAGGCTCCAGGGCTTGGTCCTGCCAGGAAAGACAGCCCAGGGCCATGAATGGAGCTCTTCCCTGACCCTTCCCTCTCTGACCTCCCCTGAGTAGCTGAGAGGCCTCCAAAGGAGCTATTGTCCTCTCCAGCCAGGTCTTTTTTGAAAACAATAATTTATAAAGGGATTAAGTTAGTTAAGAATATGGAAGCCCTACCAAATGCTTTGAGGCATTTCATATGAAAAATATCAAAATAAGTCTCTCCAGGAAATTTGGGCTCCCTATCACAAAGACTCTGTCAGTCACAGGAAAGACCTCTGAGTGCATGGGGAAGAGGTGGCAGATTCAAGCCATGCTCTTCAGGGACATCTCCACGCACTGGGGACAGGACCAGCTCTGCGCTTCTCCAGCCCTGTGACCTCGGCAGTGGCAATAATTGCCTCTACAATCAGCCTCCTCTTGTGCAATGTGAGGCGTTCTTTCAATAGTTTTAGCCATCCCAGAATGTGCAGGTGTTTCAGAATATCATGTCATAGGTGGGAAGTATGGACGTTTCACTTGTCAATTAAAAACAGTTTGGGGTGGGCATGGAGGCACCAGCCAGTGCTCGGAGGCTGAGCAGGAGGATCGCCAGTTCAAAGGCAGCCTAGGGAATTTAGTGAGGCCCTAAGCAACGCAGTGAGACCCTGTCTCTAAATAAAATATAAAAAAGGCTGAGGATGTGGCTCAGCGGTTAAGCGCCTCTGGGTTCAATACCTGATACCAAAAAAAAAATAGTGTTTACCTTTTAAATAAAAAATAAAATTATAAAGGATCAAATTGCATTATGTTCATGTACAAATGTGGCATGATGATTTCTACTACCACATATGATTATAATGCACTGATTAAGAAAAATCCCTAGTAATTATCTATTTTTATTTGTTCTAATTAAGTAAATGTGACAATAGAATGCATTTTAAAAATATTTTTCAGTTGTAGATGGGCACAATACCTTTATTTTATTTATTTTTTAAATTTTTTGATTCATTGTACACAAATGGGGTACAAGTGCCTTTTCTCTGGTTGTACACGAAGCAGAGTTACATCATTTGTGTAATCATACGTGTACATAGGGTAGTGATGTTTGTCTCATTCTATTATCTCTCCTTCCCCAGCCCCTCCCCACCCTTCATCTAACTCTACACAATCCATCCTTCCTCCATTCTTCCCTTACTCCCTCCCCCCACCCAGTTATGTATTATCATCCACTTTTCAGAGAAATCATTCGGCCTTTGATTTTGGGGGATTGGCCTATTTGACTTAGCATGATGTCCTCCATCTCCATCCATTTACCTGCAAATGCCATAATTTCATTCTTCTTTAAGGCTGAGTAATATTCCATTGTGTATAGACACCACATTTTCTTTATCCATTCATCTGTTGAAGGGCATCTAGGTTGGTTCCATAGTCTAGCTATTGTGAATTGAGCTGCTAGAAATATCTATTTTAAAAAAAAGTAAAAAATGGAGGGGAAGAAAAGGCGGGGGCAATAAAGAATGGCTGTCATGTGACTGCGTTACAGGTGGGAGTTACCCAGAGAGCAGCCAGTGGGGGCACCTGGGAAGTGTGCTCTCCCCGTCCCCCACAGTCTCCTTCCCACATTCCCACATCCTGGCTCTGGCCACAGAAACTACCAGATGATTAGAAGACAGGCCCAGGAGGAAGAGTAAGAAACGTGGGCTTTTAAAATCTTACAGAATTGATAGAGCGGCTGCTTCCCCTTCCAAGATTCCTCCTATTTCAGGACGTTTCCGTGGAGAAGGCTTCACTGTCCCTCTGACAGTGGCCTCAGAGCCTATTAGAAATATAACATAATGGTAGTAGAAATTTATGTACTGTAAATATTAAATAATAATTTATTTCTTTTCTCTGAAGTCCATTTTAAACTCCTCTCCAAACCCAGTCCTGTGGACTGACCCAGGGGGACCTGTCTGGCATGGAATCACTGGACTTCACAGCAGGGGAGGAGGAACGAGGTCCCTTTCCAATCTGCAGCCAGGCTGAGGCTTTGAGCAGGTGTGGCCAAGAAGCAGGGAGAGATCTGTTTTGCTCTGCTTCCCATCTGCCTGCCTTATGAAGCCCCTGCGGTCCAGAAAACTGGCACCTTCGGCACAAAGCCTGCACCCTGAAGCATGGCATTCTCCTGAGATTCACACACAGGCCCAGCAAGCTGGCTGAGAACGTAGCCATTTGCAAAGATGGTGGCCACTCCTAGTGCTGAGGATTGGAAGAGCAAGGAGCAGGCTCTGGTAGATGAGCAGACCTAGGCTCACGTCCACCCAGCACACCCATGTTCAGTGGTAAGGCTGTGGGCAGGGTCTCCTCAGTGTCCTCATCTGACATGAGTGGAGAGTCCTCCATTTCACAGGGTTGCAGCAAGAAGCAAAGAAACTGTGTGTAAGATGCTTATTGGGGATAAGTAAAAGTGCAGGTAAATACTCAATAAATGGTAGAGGTCAATGTCATTGTATGAGGAACAATGGAAAAAATATAACAGTTACTGAGTGCCTGCCTTTGCTCTGCTTTGTGTTTGGTTTTTGTGTGTGCTTTTATTTTTGTTTTTGCTTTTGTTATTGAGGATTGAATCCGTGGGTGCTCTACCACTGAGCAACATCCCCAGCCCTTATTTATTTTTATTTTGAGATAGGGTCTTGCTGAGTTGCTTAGGACCTTGCTAAATTGCTGACATTGGCCTGGAACTTGTGATCCTCCTGCCTCAGCCTCCTGAATCACTGGGACTACATGCAAGTGCCACGGTGCCTGGCCAAAGTTTTTGATTATTCATTTTATACACACATGTACACACCCACATGCAAACTATAAAATAAATGGTAAAGATAGTTTTAAAAAGTCTAAATCATGAATCTCATACAGATATAGAATGAATGCATGCCAAGGATATTATTTTACTTATAAATAGTGAGAAAATATTCAACCAATATTCAAAGGGAAATTCAAAGAACACACAAATGTAGGCAATCGGGAATCCTCAAATGAATATACAAGCAGATGACAAATGGATTGATATCCATAGGTGTTATCATTTGCATCCCACTGGACAAAATTCATTTGAATTTCTATGTTCAGAGAATCATTTACATTATTATAATTTTTCTATAATTTACAGAATTGCAAAATTGTTCAAAGGCACTGGAAGAGGGAGGCCATTACAGAACCAGTCTGGAAGGGCTACCAGACATCCTTTTTATTTCTGTTCACTTCAAAAACGTGTTCCCAACATTCTCTGATGTAACTGTCGTCATCTTCATCTGCAGCTGAGAAAACAGATTCAAATGTGAGCATGTGGTGTGTCTACACTTATAGGAAAAAGCATCAGGCAGCAGCTGGCTTCAGACTCACCCAAAATTAAAGTGGCTTTACTGAGAGGGCTGGGCCTCACTGTGCCTCTTATGCTTCAGGGATGAACAATCAATACATCCGCCGGGAAGTCTTCTGCTGTGAAACCTGCCGCGAGTTCTAGAGCTTCTGGGAAAAAGAAATCAGCAAACAGACTTGCTACCGAGAGCTGGAGGAGGACCGCCAGGGAAGGAGTGCCCTGAGAAAGTAGGTGGACTGTTTCTCCATTACCATTGGTCAGTAGGCTTCCCCAGAAACTCGCCAGACGTGAAGAGCAGGGGCTGAATGAGCTTCATCATCCACTGTCCAAGGACAGGCAGAGGAGGGGGTGCCATGGGCTGTGCAGCGCAGGAGGAAGTGAGAGCAGATTGGAAGGAAGCAGGTCCCAGGGAGGGCTCTCCACATGTCCAGGCTTGGGTCAAGTGGCAGAAGGCAGGAACTAGTGGGAGTCTAGGCCAGAGCCTGCTGGGGTCCGTGGGACAGGTGCAAACCCAGTTGGCACCTTTGAATGATTCTGGTGGGCCTTGGGCTGTGGCATGGCTGCAGATGGTCCCGGCTCCAGGCTGCTCTAGGGCAGGGCATGTCCTGCCCAGAGTGTGCCAGCCAGGTGAGGAGACTCAGCAAAGGTTGGTTTGGAGATTGGCTGAACCTTCTCCCACCTTGGAGAAGGCCAGTTCTGGGAGGGGCAGCCCTGCCCCAGCCAGCAGGCTTCTTAAGATGCCAAACACACATCACACAGAAACTAGAAGCCAAGGTTAGTACAGCTGTGCACCCAGTCTTGCCACATCCACACCAGAATTTCTCAGGTGTGTCTGCACTCCATTTGCCACAGGGTTTGTGGCACTACTAGACATAGAGCCAAAATGACTCTTGGCTGTGCGGGGCTGTCTTGTGCTTTGTAAGGTGCTCAGCACAAGCCTGGCTTGGAGTGTTCCATTCCCATCTGGCGAACAGAGGTTCCCTGGAGAGTGGAGGGGTCCCTGTTAAGAGCTAATGGCTCACAGAGTTGGAAACACCTTTTTAAATAGCAAACAAAATGAAGTCCTGTCATCTGTATCTCCATAAACCAAAAAAATAGCTCTTCCTCTCCACTTCACTGTTACAGTCTCCAGCACGTGAGGTCACACGAAGCGTCAGGGTTCACTGACAGATGACTGTGTGTGCACAAAACCAGCTTCACAAAAATACCCTCCAGTGGGATGGGAAGAGTGGAAGATGGGGAAGAAGGGGAACGTGGCCATCCCGTTGGCAGGCGGACGTTCTCGCTCTAGGCAGAAGCTGCCTGAACAGGGGACGCATTCACGGGTGTGGGGAACATGCGTCTCGTCTCATGTGTGTGTGTGTGTGTGTGTGTGTGTGTGTGTGTGTGTGTGTGGTTATGATACGAGGCCAGCACTTGCCCCAGGTGTGCAGTGACCTGGAGCAGCTTTATCGGGTGGGAACAGCTCGCTGTCTCGGTGGATGGTTGGTGCGTGACTTGCTGGACAGCAGGGCTCCTGATTCCTGTGTCTGTCCAGTGTGGGCTGAGCTAACAATAGGCACAGTTCTGATGGCTTAAACTATTTTTTTTTGGTACCGTGATTTGAACCCAGGAGTGCTTAACCACTGAGCCACATCCCCAGTCCTTGTTATTTATTTATTTATTTTTGATTTGTGAGACGAGCTCTCACTGAGTTACTTAGGACTTCCCTAAGTTACTGAGGCTAGTTTTGAACTCAGGGTCCTCCTGCCTCAGCCTCCTGAGCCACTGGGATTATAGGAGCATTCCACTGCACCTGGCTGTCAACATCAAGTTTTAAAAACACCTTTTAAGCCCAGAGAGGAGCCTCTCTCCATATACAGGTAAAATTGGGCACTTCTCGGAGGGTCTCACTCCAGAGCAGCCAGGGAATGAGGACACCTCCCTCCCCTAGTCCTGGACCACTGGTTCTCTGGAAGCCGGACCCCACACTGAGCCCTGTACGGTAACTTCCTTTCCAGAAGCCCTGCAGTGCTGGATTAAAGGCAAATTTTTTGATATGATTTGATTTTTCTAGGGATAGCAATTGTGTGTGTGTGTGTGTTTAAACACATGTAATATGCTTGTATAGGATAACAATTAGAAGAAAATGTGCTTAGATATTGTAAGTGGCTATTTTTAGATGGCAGAATGGTGGACTGGAGGGACGTGCATGCTCCTACTTTCCCCAGTTGCTCTAACAAGACTGTGGCATTGGGTATTTAGGAGAAATTTGTTTAAAAGGCCACCAATGGCCAGTGATCCATAGAGCAAATGCATTATTTCCCCAGGCACCCATATGCCCAGAAAGGACCCCTTCCAAAGTGTAGGGTCATGTTCTCTTCCTTGGACATGTGTCATCGCGATACACCTCATTGTCATCTCTCCCAAATGGATGTTTAGAGACATGGATGTCACTTCTGCCTTGCTCGGGACAGGAGGGTCGTGAGGAGGTGGGAGAGGACTTTTCTGTGGTCTGTTCACCCATTCTCAAGCCCACTGTCCAAAGCTACACTTTTATCAACTGTAAATAAAAAAAAAAAAAAAAAGGAGAAAACCTGAAGCCTTCTTCATCTGGAAGCCAACAAATGAAAACCTTCTTGCTACCAGATCGCCCAAGAGGAGTCTAGAAAATTTGAAACTGAAACCAGAAAGGCAGAACATCTGTTTAACCCCCCACTGATCTGAGTGAACAGTTTGAAACACTGTCCTAACAGAGCGACTGTCCCCTGGTGTGTACTGGCAGGACAAGGGAAGGCAAACCCCGGTCCAACACCACCCCTTGTTCCTTCCAGTCCAGTAACCCTGTGGTAATGTTGTTCCCCTGGAGATGTTGGGGGCTCTTTGTAAACATCCCCCTGGGACAGAGTGACACCAGTCAAGCATGGCGTGGATTCTGCGCCAGTCATACCTCCTGGTTTGTCTGGGGTGGGCCAGCCCTACAGCTATCCTTCCAATCTAACTTTCTTTCATTTTCTTTTATTTTTAAAAGCATCTGTTTAGATGATAAATCTGTCAACATCTAAATCTAAGTGACCAGCCTATAGCTATAACTGATAAACTGTACAGTGATTCAGTGAAAAAGTAATGTATTAAGGCAAACAGTGAGGTCTTTAAAGTACCTCTTCAGAATTTAGAGGAACTCAGTGTTGGACAGACATCAAATCTGGTGACATTGCAAAGGGGAGAGAGCTTCAGGCCTCTCCAGAGCCCACTCGCTCCCTCTGCTCTGATGCCTGCCCATCAGCTCTATCCATCAGGATGCTTGTGGCCACCAGCAACAGAATATCCTGCTCTTAATGAGCCATCCAGGTGAACCAAAATTTCAAACTTTTCACAAGAGTTAGCCTACGAGCCGTGCATGGTGGCATATGCCCATAATCCAAATTGAGTTGGAAATTTTAGGTAGCCAGGTCATTCTCCCAGCCTGCTTTTATGAGTTTTTGCCAGTCTCTTGTATCTACAGCAAACCATGCAATTCAACCAAGACTGACAAAATCAGACAACAAATATGTGTCTGATTACTATCCAGCTCAGCAAAGTTCATGTCATTGATCATAATCAATTTTTTAATTCTAAAAGAGCATTTTCATCAATTTTTTGAATTCCAAAATGTTAGCTATACACATGACATGCTTCTAACTTTAATCTGCATTATTAAAATTTCCTCAATGACTCTCTTAAATGTAGACCAGGGAGTCAGCAAATACTTTTTCAAAAGGACCAAGTAGTAAATATTTTTGGTTTAATAAGTCATATAATCTGTGCAGCAATGACTCAACTCTGCCATTGTACCGAGAAAGCAACTATGGCCATTTGTCAACAAAATAGGTAAACACATAAATAGGGCCCTATTCCAATAAAACTTTATTTACAAAAACAGGCTACTGTCTAAATTTGACCGGAGGGACAGTTCTTTGTTTGGCAGTGAACAAAGTAAATCAAATCTTGTGTTTAATAGTGTTTGCTGATTTGCATGTTGTGAATGTTCCCACCATAGTCTACTCAGGTTGCCGTTGCTGTCCATGCAGACAAGTTCTGAGGTGATTCTTGGCTACGGCTCACCGTCACATACTGCCCTCACCAAACAGAGGCAGTAGACCTTGACCCCAGTGGAGCACAGAGGTCTGTGAGACGTGATAAAATAGGAAGTGGTGAAATTTGTATATTTATCACTTTTTGTTTTGATACAATTTAATTAACTATAAGTTTATATAATTTACTTTTAATAGTGTCTGCATTTAATAACTAAAAAATCTAATAATTAATAAATAGCCCTCACAGACTGTGTATCATAAGCCAGCTCCAGCACACCTCAGGGGAAACCCGAGAAGGGGGCAAGAGTCTTCAGACTCTGATGCAGGCCTGACCTCCGTGCCCGAGGAAGGGGAGGAAGGAGGCTTGGGTGGACAGCAGGATAGGCCTCTTAATTTGGGCCAAACTGATGGGGAGACCTTGAGCTAAAGTCACCTGGGAAAGAAGTTCTGCTGTAGGAATGGCTGTGCTCAGCAGTGCTGGGTCACCAGCTGGGGGCAGCCTGCAGGAAGTTTGGCCTTGGCATCTGCCTGGGGGGCAGACACAGCCATATCTGCAAAGAGCCCCAGCAGCTGCCCAGGTAGTGCAGCCCCCAGTCAGCCTAGGCCACATCCGAGAGCCCAGTCTTCATGGTCACTGCCCCAAGTCAGAGCCAAGCTCCTTTTGTGAATGAAAGAATCCACATTATGTTAAGAAGTCCATCAAGTTCCATGCCACCCCCGCAGCAAACCTTGATGGTTAGGGGTGGAAGAACCCAGGTGACAAAAGTCAATGTAGGTAGAAGAGGACTTTGTTACAGGGCCTTTCAGAGATGGCTACCAGGGAGCTTTTGTAAAGCTGGACATTCTCCTGATTGAAGAAGCTGATTACAAATTATGACACGGAATGACTAGTTCAAAACCCAGTGAAGAAATATAATTATAAAAATTACTAGTAGGTGGACATCAGAATAGAGGTCCTAGAAGCTCGACACATTTTTCTCAGGCCATCTTCCCGCTCTGGGAACAGCAGTTCCAGGCCCTCTGTCCCCTCTTCAAGCAGGCAAGGCCTATTGAAATGTTATTGACCTCTGTTCTAAGTTAACATGGAGGAAGATGACAGCTGATGTCCTGTGACTTTCCCCTGCATCCCTCATTCTGTCCACACTTCAACTCTAGTCCTTGGTTGCTAACGTGCTTCAACCATGAGCACCACTAAACAACAGGCTGACTCCAAATTCTTTCCATTCTTTCCTGGGCCCATAATTGAGCAGAGTCTTAAATAAGTTTTCCTGGAGCCAATTTGGTGCCTAGAGTCTTCAAAATATCTGTCTTCTCTAAGTTACGATATGTCACCTGGGGAATCTCAGGAAAGTAGACTGGAAGATTGAAAGAGTATTAAGCATTGCATTCATTTGAGAGTTATTCACAAGAGTGGAAAATTAATGCACATCTAATTTTTCTTTGTTCTTTTTTATACATTTGGATTTTTCTGTATTAAGCTGGTTGTACTACCTAATACCCAGCACCTCCAGATTCTTTCCATTTTCTTCCAAGCCCATAATTGAGTAAATTTAACACCTTCACCTTGGTGGTTAGGATTTCAATACATGCTTTTGGGGGAGTGTGGGAAAAGTATTCCCACCACAGCAGATTCAAAGTCCATTTTTCTTAACATAGATGTTTAACTATGTTGATGCACCCATTGTTTTTTAAATACTCTCCTTCCTCCATTTAGTTGTCTCTGTCCCTTGCCACAAATCAATTAGCCACATTAGTGTGTATTTCTGAACTCTTTTCTGTGCCAACACCTGCCTGCCTGTTCCTTTGCCAAGGTAACACTATAATGATCCCAGGTTTATATTAATCAACTAGTGATCAGGTAGTGATTTTGAGACAATATAAATTAACTATTAAGATTAATTTGTGTTAACTTATATTAATTATTAAGACAATATAAATTATTATAGGGGTATTTTTGCTGGGTTTGTTTTAAGATGGGGTATATTATTAAGGCCCAGGTTGACCTAAAGTTCCTGGGTTCAGGTGATCCTCCAGTCTCAGCCTCCCAGAAGCTGGGACTATGCGCACGCAGCTTTCCAGACACAATTGGCAACCAGATTGTCAGTTGCTACAGAAATGCCTGCCTTGGACTTTGATAGGAATTGCATGAAGTCTAATACCAATTTGGGAAAGATTAAATGTTGGGGAAACTACCTCTTCACAGTCTTCACCCATCTTTCTATTCCTTTCCTTTATTCCTGTAAAATCCCTGGGCTTCTTTTTAAAAATACTACAGAGAAGAAAAAGAAAATGTTTTGAGGGATGGCAGCTTTGGAGACAAGTGTGCTGATGACCTCATGTGCTATGTCCCCTCCCCAGGCTCTGGGAAGAATGGAAGCAGAGGCTGGAGAAGAGGCTGAGGGTGCTGGACAGTCCAGATGAGAAGGATAAACTGGCTGACCCTGTGCACTGAGGACTTCCTGCCTCACCAGCTTCAAAGAGAGCGAGACACCAAGGGCCTTTCTAGGAGAAAAAGCTAGCACCCAGGTCATGCTGAGTTACTGAGCAGGGGCTCCATTTGCTCACCCACCTGTGAAGGAATTTACATGGGAAACCCCCCACCCTGAGTGCTAATGGGAGTTACTATCCTGCTCAGTCCTCTCTGCACAGAGGACAGGTTGACTGCAAATGGGATCACAAGTTTGGTTGTTTAATATAAAAAGCTCTTGAAATTAGCCCCCCCCCCCGGTTTCAAAGATCCACGTAGCATACACTAGCTTCCCATCCTCTTCGTCTTCTGAAATCTGAATGTTTCCTCTCAACTTCCAGAAGGTAAAGATCTCAATGGAAACTGGGCTTTCCCATATCTCCTGGAATTGTAAAGTCAAAAACAAAACAAAGCACAGCAAAAAGGCTCTCTGCTATCTTTTCCCCCATTTGTGTATACAGAGATGCAATTGCCTGCAGAAATAAAGCTATCATTATGTTAAAAATTGAACAGGATGGTTTGACAGTGAACTCAATTTTTTTCTCTTCCTGTGATTCTGGGTTTGGTTTTTCATAAACCTGTTAAATTGAAAAAATGTCAGAAGCC
Organism: Sciurus carolinensis; assembly: GCF_902686445.1. Lineage (NCBI taxonomy): Eukaryota > Metazoa > Chordata > Mammalia > Rodentia > Sciuridae > Sciurus > Sciurus carolinensis. The sequence continues at coordinate 58,014 of NW_025920478.1, read as the reverse complement.
AGGTGCAGGGGTGTACAGCTATGATCCCAGCAGCTCAGGAGGCTGAGGCAGGAGGATTGTGAGTTCAAGGCCAGTATCAGCAACTTGCCAAGACTATCTCAAAATAAAAAAGGGCCAGGGATAGGGATGCAACTCAGTGGTTAAACAGCAAGTTCATTCTCCATTGTGGGGCAGGGGTGGAGGGAGGGAGGGAGGGAGTAAGGAAGGGAGGGAGGGACGGAGGGAGGGGCGAAAGCAGAGCAGTACTAAGTAAACAGTGGGTCCCTGCCCTGGGCATTCGCCCTGACGTTGCCTGCCCTGGCCTCACACACCTGCCTTGGCCAGTTTTCTTTTGGTACAGCAAGCGTCAGCGTCAGCTGCCCCAGACACATTCTGAAAGTTGAAGCCATCCCACATTAGCCTCCTGGTGGGTCCCAGGTCGTGGCCTTCTATAGTGGCACTGGAGAGTGCTCCTCTGCCCGGGAGCTCTTACTGAAAGACAGAAGCAGAGGACATAGAGCAGGGAGGCATGGGCCTCTAAGGAACACAGGGACCAGAGAGACAGAGGGGCAGTGGGGGCGCAGTGTCACAGTGCTGGGGAGGACATATCAGGCCTCATGGATGACATGTGCGGTCAGGACCTGTTGCTCTGGAAAACCAGAGACCTCATCATGACTGAGAGCCACAGGGAGCAAGGAGGATCGACTCACTACACTCATCACAGTGAGATCTGGGGAATGATGCTTGATGCCTGAGCCCTGATCTGGGCTCTTATTCGTCTGCATACAACAGATAAGCTCTAGACCCCTGCTGCAAAAGCCAAGCAAAGTATGGACAAGGAGGCTAACAATAAAACAGAACTTCAGTAAGGACAGCGAACCACAGGAACAAACACCGGGACACCCAAACACTTCTGGGGGCCAGCAGAAGCCCTCCAAGAAACTGGTGCTTAAGCCAGACCTACACCATAATAATAACCACTTCACTATGGATATGCACCTCAAAACACCACACCGTACACCCTAAATACATGCAAGTTAATATGGGCGAGAGTCACCCAGGAAAATGGAGGGGATTTGTCTCAGCAAAGGGGAGCAGAGGGGCAGGGAGCTGGGGGCCCCTGGGGAGATGAAGGACAGGGAAATGTGTTTCTGCAACACAGAGAAAGAGGCAGGCGCTCAGTTGCAGGAGAGTGGAGAGGGAACAAGGACCTCTGGAGCCAGGCTAGAGAATCTGAACTCACCCACAGGACAGCAAAGAGCCATTGGCAGTTAGAGGAATGAACTGCCTACATTTGCATTGTTCATTTTTCTCAATTTTCAAATATGCAAACAAATGCACATAGAATTTTATGGACATGCACAAATAGAATCATACCATGTGTGTAAGTCAGTCATCACTGTGACAAAATAAATCAGCTTAAACAGAGGAAAGATGTATTTCAGCTCAAGGTTTTGGAAATCTGGGTCTGTTTCCATGGTCTCCATGACAGAGCAAGGACATGAGCCATAGAACAGAGGGGGCTTGCAGGTTGGATGAACGGAGAGGAGTGAGGCACCCAGCATTTGAAAATATAGTGTTATTTATTTTAACCATTACCAACTTAACAAGGGTTAAGTAGAAAAACAACAGGAGCCCATGGAGAGCAGACCCGGTTGGTTGTAAAACTGCTCCACTACTGTGGGGCGTGGGGCACACACCCTTAATCCCAGCAGCTCAGGAGGCTGAGGCAAGAGGAGCACAAGTTCAAAGCCAGCCTTAGCCACTTAGCAAGGCCCTAAGCAACTCAGTGAGACCCTGTCTCTAAATAAAAAATAAAAACGGGCTGGGAACGTGGCTCAGAGTTTAAGCACCCCTGGATTCAATCCCTGGTACAAAAACCAAAGAGCTCTACTTCTTACCAATGTCTCTGGAACGTGGTGCCCAACCCCCTGAGCCTTGGATTCCTCATCTGCAGCAATGGGCATGCTGACACCTATTGCTCAAGAGCAGGTGTAATTCCCTGGAGCAGAGCCTGGCCCAGAGACAGCCCTCAGTGCTGCGCCTGAGCTCTCAGCCACCCCACCTGTCTCTGCCTCCTCCTGGACATCACCAGCCTGAGCCCATGGAAAGTGCATGGCCTGCAGTACCCACTCCTGCCTATTAATCCAAACCCCCTGCAAAATTGTTTTAAATTCATAGGACTCCCAGGCACCTCTCTGAAAGGTCTAATGCTGTTGGTTTGATGGGGGTTAGAAACTGTATTTTTCTCAAAGTGCCCTGGAGACCCTGGTGCTCAGCCAAGGTGCTCAGCCTTGGCTCTCCCATGGAAACTAGTGAAGATGAGCTACTGACTCTGAGTCTACATGGCCAGGCCTTGCAGGGAATGTGAGGGTTGTGGGGTTGCAGCCTCAGGGAGATCTGGTGATCCCCCAGGGAGGGTGAGGGCAGGCATTGGAAGAAGGGTCACCCATGTACAGGTGAGAAATTGCTTCTGTGCTCTCAAGGGGCAGGCAGGCTGGGTTGAGTGGGGAGGGATCTGCAGGGCTGCAGTGAGGGGTGTGGACATGCTTGCATGATCAAGGGTCACTCAGAGGTTTGTAAGCAGCAGAGTTACTTGCTAAGAACTCGACTTAGTAACTTAGGTAACCAACGTGGCAGCAGCATGGAGAATGGACACTACAGGTGTCAGGATTGGCTTTGCTGAAACTCAGACCATCCAAACAGATTTCTTTGGAAAATATACCACTTCCCATGATCCTCCACTCTTTCAAGTTGAGCAAAAGTACAAATGAGTGCAATCTCTGTACTACACTTTGGGGACCGCATGAGGGCCATTATGCCTTACGTTGTGACTCAAGATAAACACCTTGAAACTTCCAGCTTCTTATTTCAAAATTAATTAGCACTTTTCCTTTAATAATAACTTCATGTGACACATGGACTGAAGAATGGCAAAAGCTTAAAATCATAACAACTCAAAAGGTGAGCTCAACCTCTGGGAAAAGCTTTCATGAATTTTAAACGAAGGCATGATGGATGCTTGACAAAGAGCCACAGCGGAAGGTCCATTTGTCTTTTGGACAGCTTAAAAAACAACTCAGTAACAGTGACAATAAGTCAGAGGACAGAGCGTTCCTTTTCACAAAGCAATTTAATGGCAAGACTGAAAGGGTTCTCAACTTCCAGACCAGCGTGCAAGCCCTCAGGCTGGTTTGGGTGCTCATGTGCCCAGAGGAGGAGACACAAGGCCCCTGGTGGCCTTGCTACTGGAGACAGCCTCGTCTATGGGGAGGGACGGGAGAGACACTGGGTAGGAAAGACTCCCTGTGCCAGGCATACAGACGAGATGGCAGAACCCAAAGGGGGCCAGGTAAATCAGAGGTGTGTTTACAAGAGTAGGCCACCTCCCCAGCACACCTGAGATGGAAACCCTCCTGAAGCACAGGTAGGCTCCAAGCCAGGCCTCCCAGATGACCACACAAGCACAGGAAGGGGACTTCAGGAAGGAGGAGCCCAGGGCAATTCCCTAGCGGTCACTGGTGCAATAACGTCCTTGAATATACAGATTCTATGAACAATTTAGGACTCACCTGCGTGACAGAGTCCTACGTTAACTAAGACTATAATGAGTTTTCTTTGAAAATAATAAGTAGCTTGACTTTTTCTGATGACAAAAATACACATCTGTGGCAAAAATTCAGGAAAGGAGTAAGAGTCTAAAAAATTTCCATAGCGCTTCCAACTCAGCAATCAACACTGCTAATGCTTGGGGAATGGTTTAAAACCTCTTTATTCATGCAGACTCAAGAGAAAAGGTCAACAATCTTTCCAACATGAGGTGATTCATGGAACCAGTTTCTCCTTTCAGTAATACATTGTGGATAGTGCACATGAACAAATACAGTTCTTCATTTTTTATTGGTTGCATAGTATTTAGATGTGAGTGATTTAATTATTATTCCTGTCTTAATAAATCCCATTTTTCATACAATTCCCTTTTAAATGAAAATTTAAGTTTTAATAGGAGTTCAGACCTATTACAGATGAATAGTTGAGCGTGTTCCACTTTAGGAGAATTTACAAGGATTCCTTGCAAAGGATCATGTTACTGCAGATGTGGTCATGTGAAAAGATTGTACAAACCCTGAAGAATACTTCATCACTCATTAAACAATTCTCTTTGGACCGACTTTCTAGTTTTTCTCTACTATAAGCAATATTATATGTTTGCACACCATTTTTTGCATACTTGTTCAATGACCTGCGTAGGTCCGGCCAGCAGCTCTAGGAAGTAGAAGACCTGTTTGGAAGGGGAGCCACAGAGCATGCTGCTCCCAGCTCCCCAACCCACCCTCTCTGTGTGCGCTGCAGGTTTTATCTGCCAGAGGTCCCTCATAACAGACTGTGAAGAATGGGCAGGAAGGTATGTCTGTCCCTGCTCGCTCTCCATGTGATGAAGGTGGGGCTCAGCCACTCCTGGGCATGTGGCACAGCCTGGCTAATCAAAGAAGGTCCACCCTCTTGGTGCCAGAGCTGGCTGAGAGGTGGGCTCCTGACCCGCTGAGCCTAGAAGGAGCCGGAGCTTGGGCTTGACCTGGAACTCCAGGGTGGGAGCCCATGGAGCCTGGAGCCACCGTCCTCACATGGGGGAGTGGTACCAAGAAGGAAGCCATTGCCTGTGAGGGCCAAGCTCAGAGAGACAGATTTCTAGTCCCTGGGCCCAGACAGATGTGGGACCAACTTCATTTCCTTCAACCCAATTTTGAAAAATAACAACAACAACAAAAATACCACTTCTTTTTCTCTTGCAATTTAAAACATCCTGGAGAGTGGGGTGGGGGTGCTTTTCCAGGTGCAGCCCCAGCACACAGAACCCTGCCTGCACTGAGGGATCCTGCCCAAGCCCCACTGTCCCCTGACCACAGCTTGACAGAACTTGGGCAGGGTGCTCAAGGCTCAGAGACAGCAGGGGGCTGGGGAAAGAAGCTGCTTCCAGGCCTGCAAAGTGAGAGACCCCCCCATACCCCACCTCATGGCTCTCTAGTTGAGTAATAACCCCATCTTAAGAAAGCAAGAGGGGCTCATGGACAAAGAAATGAGAAACGCTGAAATGCAGAAATGCAAGCAACACATTTTCTGGATTTTCCACTGAATTCCCCAGAATCCTTTCCTTGCTAGTGGCAAAGTCAGAACCCTCAAAGGCCCTGCACAGTATGAGTGTGCTGAGCTAAGGAGCATGTGGGGGTCAGGGGCAGGCAGGAGCCCGCAGGCGAGGCCCTTACCCTCTCTGAGCCTCATTCCCTCATGTCTAAAGTACCTACCCCCAGGATGGTGGGGAGACGGCTGTGTACAGGGCCTGAGAAACCCCGAAACACAGAGAGCTGTTACCCTCTCAGCATCAATCCCCGAACTTGCTTCTTCACGGTCGCCCTGACCACCGGCCTCCCCAGGGACGTTCTTGCCTTGTGGACTGCGCTCAGGGCACATCTGCCCAAATGTGGGGCGGCCCTTCCTGCCCACACTGCTATTCTCCCCTGAGGCTTACTCAGAGTTGTGGTTTGGGATAAGTTTGGTTCTCCTTTTCTCTTTTAATGCACTCGGGAATCCAGTCTCAGAATGCTGACATTGCAGCGGTGTTTTTAAGGAGAAGGGCGCTGGGTGTAGTGTCGGTGGATGGAGGTGCGGCCCTGCGATCCCGCATGCTGACTTGGGCCGGTGGAAGGGAATGCAGGTGGGCCGCTGGGGCGGCTACCCTAGATTGCTGCCCACAGGGACGGTCCTGTGGTGTGAACCCCGCCTCTGACAGGTGCCCCTTCCTGTGAGCTCCTGCCAGGGGTCCATATTCTATACATCATTTATTTGGGACTGGTACCAAAATGTGGTAGGGTTCCTGTTTGTGTGAAAATTCTCATCTCTTCCCATACTTCCTTGATGGCCCCAGGTGTCACCTGCACGGCTGGATCTTTACTAGCCAGGCCCGGCCTAGGAATGAGCCCGGGAGGGCTCCCTGTGCTTGGTCCTGACTGGTGAGGAGTCTTCTCAGTCTTTTTTCTCACCACCAGTATGTCCCATCTGTGGCAGTCAGAGCAACGGTGGTAAAAGGTTTGTTCAGATGTCTAGTAGCTGTGTAACAAAATATGGGTAAAAGTCCACTGAGCTAGAAAAGGTATTTTTGAAGTGTATTAAATTCAACTTTTAAAAGTGAACATATCTTCATAACATGAAGCAAATAACATGACAGATGGCACATGGATGTGTCAACCTCGAGTCCATGATACTGCGGAAGCAGAGGTTGGGCCTGCTCCACAGCAAGGGGAGGGGCAGGCTCCCTCACTCTGACCTGATTACCTGACCAAGTGTCCAAAGTGTCCCTTCAGAGCACAAAGCAAGCTCCGGGCAGTTGACCCTTTATTTCAATACTTTAAATATTCAAATAGTAGCTTACACCACAGCGAGGTGCAATTCAAAGGTGCAGAGGGATACAGGGCAGAGCCAGCCTCCCTCCCTCCCTTCCCCAGCAGATCCTCGGCCCCAGCTTAGGACCTGAGACCTGACTTTTAGGACTGGGTCATAAGCAGAGCTGAGAACAGAGCCAGGACTCCAGGGAGCCTTGCTGTAGACCCTCAGGATGGCCATGACCCTCAAGGTCAGGAGGAAGCTCAACCTTCCCACTGGCCCCCACCCGAAAGTGTCCAAGCCAGGAGGGCAGAGTGCCCTTCCCTGTCCTATCAGACCTCCTCTTTAACTTGAACTAGAATTCAAGGACTCTTCCACGGGAGGAGCATCAAGACTGAGCGAGGTGGCCGTGAGGCTGGGATGGAAATGCTCATGGGGAGAAGCCAACAAACCAGAGTCCGGGCTATTCTGACAGCAGCACTTTCCTCCAGCCTCCCTGGGCTGGCCTCCTCTGCCATTCTATCCATCCTTCTATCATCCTGCATTCTACACGAAGATGAGACGCCATGAGTCCCACATCACCCATGTCCCTGTTAACCGTCTGCTCAGCCATGGGCAGTACAGCCAAGCACCCCAAATGCAGCACAGGGCAGGGACCTGACCATCTTCACTGGGCTATCCAAGGATGATGCTGAGTGGACATGTGGGCTGCGCAGAGGGGTCAATTTGAATCTGCACTCGCTCTTTCCCTGCCAAGTCTGATGAGTGCGAGGACCACAACAAGTGATCCAGTTTGGATGCAAAAACTCAGTTAAAAAGTACAAAAAAGAGATTAACAAGTGTTCATGGGTTCATTTTTTTAGCCCAGTACATCTTGTTCATGTTTCTGTTCCAAGAATTACCATGAGAGTAACTTCACGGTGTTTTAAAGTTAAACTTTCAGTGATCACAGTCAACAGCCACCTTGTGCCTACCTTGTGTGGAGCAGCAGTTGGAAGAGTGATTAGCAAAGACACAGACATCTACCAATCTGGCTTCCAAGTGCTGCTTGCTGGGCCTGTCACCAAATCTCAAATACAAATAACCAGTTGTTATTTGCAGAGCCAGGGGATTAAGTGTGTGGGCTTTGGAGTCAGTAGGATCTGGGAGCTAATCTCAGGGTTGTCACTCAACCGGGTACATGATCTAGCCTCTGTAAGCATCAGTTTCCTTGCTGCTAGGGTCTAGATCATGAGTGTCTCACAAGGCCCAAGTGTCAAATGCTTGGTCTCCAAAACGATGCCATTGGGAGCTGGTGGAGACCTTGAGAGGTGGGGCCTAGTGGGAGGTCTTTAGGTTCCAGGGTCTTTAGGTTCCAGGTTCCCTAACCTCTTTGTCTTCCTCTCTTTGTCCCCTGGTTTGAGATACAATTGGTTTTACTCTGCCATAAGTTAACATCATGAAGTGCTGCCTCACCAGAGGCCCAAAGCAATGGGACCAACCTATTGAGAACTGTGAGCCAAAATAAACCTTTTCTCTTTATAAGTTACTTTCCTTGGGTATTCTATTACAGTGGCAGAAAGCTGACAAACATGTTTGTATTCAATATGGGGTGAAAAATTCTACTTTGGAAGGTTCACATGAATAAAAATGTACATGATCTACTTTAAAACTGGAGTCCTGTTCTTCTGGGTACATAATTTGGGAGAAGGAAGATTCAGGTCTTGGAGTGAAGGGTATGTTTTGTCACATATAACAGAGAAGACTTGAGGCCAGAGTGTTCTGAAAAATCATAAAGATGGGGTTGGGGAACCCTTACTAGTGCCATGCAATGGAGAAAATTCTGCTTCCAGGAGCTTCCAAGGAGAAGAGGTGTTCCAGGGGTGGAGCAGAAGGGCCTCTTGAGTGTGTTAACAGGCAGGCTGAGTTATGGGATAAGTGACCACAGGCCTCACATACAAGAAAATACATGGCACAAAGAACAACACCACCACCGTGAGGTAGGAGATACACGTGGAGAGGGCTTTATGGCTCCCTTCAGAGCTGTAAGACCTCAGGGAGCAGGGATGACCACATAGGAGGCAAGCAGGATAAGGAAGAGGGTCACACACATCCCCCCTCTGTTGAGGATGACCAAGAGACCCAGGATGTGGGTGTCCATGCAGGCCAGCTCCAACAGTGGAAACAAGTCACACATAAAGTGATCGATGACATTGGGACCACAGAAGGGTATTCTGTACATGAAGAGAAGCTGTATTGTTGCATGCATTGATCCGCCCACCCAGGCCCCTCCCACCATCAGGCAGCACACTCGAGGACTCATGATGCTGCTGTAGTGCAGGGTCTTGCAGATGGTCATGTAGCGGTCACAGGCCATCACGGTGAGCAGGATGATCCCCACACCTCCAAAGAAATGCTCTGCAAAGAGCTGTGTCATGCAGCCCTCCAGGGAGATGGCAGTGCTCTCAGAGAGGGAGTCCACGATCAACTTGGGGGCAAGGACGGAAAAGTAGGTGACATCCATGAGGGACAAGGAAGCAAGGAAAAAGTACATGGGAGACTTCAGACTCTGACTTGCACTTATGGTCACCATGATGAGTAGGTTTCCCAGTACTGTGACCACATACATGATTAGAAACAAACCAGAGAGCATTTTCCTCAGCTCTGGATGCTTTGTAATGCCCAAAAGGATGGATTCAGTCACGTTGTTTGGATTCTCCATTGAATGTGGGCTGAGGACAGCATGTCACTCTGCACTGGAAAATCTGCAGAAGGATTATCATTTTTAATTATCAACCACTAGGTGCTGTCCCAGACCCTCCTAACCTGCCTTTGTCTCCAGCTGCTACTACAGAATCCAGCTAACAATCGAAGCCTGACAGCAGCTTGACCCTACTGATCCCTCAGCACCTCCTCCTCCCACCGGCACAACTCTTGCTCTCTGTCCCACTGCTTGTGCCTGAGACACTTAAGAAACTGCTTCATTGTGGTGCACATACCTACTCCTGTGGTATGCAGACATCAACACCCTTGGGGAATCCACTGACCATTGGTCCATAGGAGTCAATGGATAAATGGAACCAGCTTAACTTTCTTTTATTTCCCTCATTCTCTCCTGTGTTTCCATTCAGTTTTCCAGAATAAACCTGTTTTGTTTTTGTTTTTGTTGTTTTTTAGACTACCATGCTAGGTTACTTCCCTTCATTTCTCACACCCAAGATCGTAGAAAAATATGATTTTTCCATTGATTTATTCCATATACTTATTGAACACTTAAGTATAGAATGTTCTAGCTGAAGTATTCTGAGATAGGTCGTAGCTAAAGGACTCTCTATTTATTATGGATTACATTGTTTCCATCTATATGTCTACTTCCTAAAATTGAATAATGGATAATAATATTATTATTATTGTATAGCACTGATATTCAACTAGTCCTTACCATGTGTCAATACCCTGTGAAATAGTTTCCAGTTGAAATTTATGTTCAAACACAACTTTGTATTGTGAAACATTGTTTATCTAGCCCCTGAAATTATCTGACTTACTATAAGAACTAAACAACATTTTGAAATAGATAACATAAGTCAAAATTTCCTGATTATAATTGTCAAGTAGTCCTATTCATGCTATGGAAGAGTCTGGGAAAATCCCTGTAGAAACATCATTTGTCTCTTCAAGTTCCCAAACTTATATCCATAAAGGGCATCAAACCATCTTCCTGACTGCATGGCTTATCTTCCTCTAAGCATCTCCCTCACCCATGTGTCAACTTCCTTGGAATTGAATCACTAGTTATTCATTCCTGGAGTTCAGTGCATCCCAGTTTTGATGATGATCATACATGGGTGGGAATGAGAGGGCCAGATGGCTTTTCCCTGACACAAGAGGAATAAAGAGAGTGTGTGTATTCTGGGAAGTGGAGGCCAATGCAGAGCTAAAGGGAGGAAGGTAACCCCAAAATAAACAAGGAGAGAGACCTGAGAACAATCTTCACAACACAGACAGAGACCCGGGCCATGTTTTGATGTTTTGCATGCCACCAGCAAGAAGTGTTGTGACAAGAATGGCAGAGAGGGTAAAACCCAAAATATCTGGAACCTCCCTTAGCTTTGCTGAGTCTCATTTTTCTCTTGCACAAAATGTATTCAGTCTGAACTAATAATACCTGCTGCTGCATTAAGAGATATAAAATGTGTAAAGGAACTAACAATGCACATGCCTCCCAGCAGGCTTAACTATAGTTCACTTACTCTCCTCATTAAATAATGGCTAATATTTTCATTGAATTAAACATTGAGATTAAAGCAAGAATCCTTAAATATAAACTTCCAATGTAGTTTCTCTTAAAAGCTTTTAGAAGAAAACCTACATATTTCTTTTTAGGTTATTTTATTTTCAGGCGCTAGAAATAATCATATGCAGTGTCTGCATGAGAGATTCTTAATGTTGGATGCCAAGGATCATCTTAACAGTCCCTAAAATTTTTACAAACCAGTAAGACCATCTACTGAGGATGTCAGGATTACTTAGATATTTTCCTTTGAGTCCTACACCTTCCAAGTTTGCTGTTGAAAATTTATAATTTCATTAAACTCAATCCTCCACTGAGCAGTTGATGTAACCTCAAAGACATAACCCTTGGCCTTAGTTTCCCCCTTCAAACATTCTCGTTTAACTTGGAGTACAAATGAAAATTTTCTCACTACTGTTCCCATCTTTATTCTTGCATTACCTTTATCTCCTGTCTATCATAAGACAAAGTGAATCACAAATTATTCAGTCTGGAGTCTGTAGAAATAATTATTTTTCACCAGCAATGAAAACTTATCATTTTTACTAGATCAGGGGCTGACTACATGAGCTTCCAGGCCTATACATTATTAGGAAAAGATTCTAGTTCTTATGAATTTTAGACATTCATGCATAAGTCAGAACATACAGTCCCCCTACCCCACAACAAAATGGGAGTTATGCATCTGAATTTACTGCATGTTGAAATTAAAGGAGAAAAAGCTGCAGGTGACCAGTGAGTCTGAGAAAGGAAACATTTGTTAGAAGAAACAAAAGTGGACAGTTAAAATCAGAAGCTTTGATTTACAAAGATATTATGGTAACATAGAATGACCTGATATTTTCTGAATATAAGATAAATATATTTATGACACATATCACATCCAACAGCTTTACAAACTCATACCTTTTTAGTAAGAGTAAATAAAAGAATGTTTACACTTGTTGCTGCAAATGACTCCTAAAGTATTGGTAAGAAAAAAAATCCTTGATATTCAAGAAAAACTGAACCATGAGAATATCTAAGAAAAGAAGAAGAAATTAAGAGTAATTTCAAAAATTCTGACTTATTCTGACAGGAAGAGAAACAGAGACAGATCAGGAATCATTTCTTGTTAGGATATGAATTGTTCCTTTCATCCTTTTATGGGTCCCTTTCTTTATTTTGTGTATTCAGGTTGCAAAAAAAGCAAAATTAAGAAAATCAACAATGATTCTTTCACTCTTCAACTGTCAACACTTCATATGGTCATCTAAGGATTTCCTTTACCACAAAAGGCCAAGCAAATCTTTTTTTTAAAGCTCTGAGACCAATTTGTAGAAACCCTTCTGTAGAAAGCCAATTTCACACAAATAACCCATGTATGAAGAATATACTAAATTCTCCCTGAAACTGTGGAGAAACACACTCCAGAATCATCAAACCAAAGATTCACAGTTCTTTCCATTGAAGATCCAGAACCTTTGCATGTGAACATTTCAGCTTTAGTAAAACACATTAAACACTACCAAAAGCACCATAGCAAAAGTCTAACTAACCACGATTGAGTAACCAATAAATGTTAGTTTTTTTGAGGGAGCCCTTTTGTGTTTTTCCAGTGATATGTAAAATGTGCTACTCCTCTTACACTGTGTGTGCAGTAGGTTTGATCTTCCATATTTAGGGTCGTGATCACTTGGCACGATGAATGGACTACATAACTCTTTTCTTCAACAAACTCCTCATGGCACTTTTCACCTCTGTGTTTCTCACTGTGTAAATTATAGGATTCAGTGTGGGAGTGAGGATTGCAAAGAACACAACCACCAATTTGTCCACCGGGTAGGTGGCCACAGGATGCGTGTAGGTGAATATGCAAGGCACAAATAAAAGAACTACAACTGTGAAGTGGGAGCCACAGGTTGAGAATGCTTTGCACCGTCCTTCAGAGCCTTGGAATTTCAGGGAGCTCAGGATGACCATGTAGGAGATGAGAAGCATGGAGAAAATGAGCAAGCACATCGCTCCACTGTTGGCTGCCACCACCATTCCAAGCCTGTAGGTGTCTCTACAGGCCAGTTTCAATAATGGGAAGAGATCACACATGAAGTGGTCAATGACATTGGGACCACAAAAGGGCAGGCTATCATGAAGAGAATTTGCACAGTTGTGTGCAGGATCCCTCCAATCCAGGATACCACCACCAGGAGGCGGCAGAGTCCCTGCCTCATGATGGTCATGTAGTGCAGGGGCTTGCAGATGGCCACATAGTGGTCATAGGCCATGACAATGAGGAGGATGATCTCTGAGCTTCCCAGGAAGTGCTCCACAAAGAGCTGAGTCAGACAGACACCCACAGTGATAGTCCTCCTCTGGTAGAGCAGGTCAACGATCATTTTAGGGGTGGTGACAGAGGTGTAAGAGGCGTCTATGAAGGACAGGTAGGTGAGAAAGAAGTACATAGGAGCGGAAAGTGGGGCTGAGGGAGATGGTGATGATGATGAACAGATTGGCCAGCACAGTAAAGACAAATATCAACAAAAAGATGATGAAGAGCAGTCTCTGCAGGTGTGGATTCTGTGTGAGCCCCAGGAGAACAAATTCAGTCACGTTATTTGGAGGCATGAGGTTATCCTTGCAGGAAGTAATGCCTTCCTGGGGCCTGAATTACCTGCAAAAAAAGATAAAGAAAATAACCCACTAGTTATAAATGTATTGCATGCTGAGTGTCATAGTATGGAGATGGAGCAGTCATTGCTACTGCGGAGCATATCCTTGCCCACAGTCCCCCACCCTAGTAACTGCCTCAGTTATTCTTTTTCACTCTCCTCCATGATGCTTTCCTCTCCTCAGATACCTACATGTTACCTATAGCCTCCGTGGGTTGACAGTTATTGTGTAATTTACTGAGAAAACACTGAGCTATACACACAAGCTCTTGATTCCCCTGTTTCCAGCTCCATGTGATCCTGCTAATAATCCCAGTGCCCTCTGCCTTTGAGTCCCTTCTGCATCTGTGAATTCACAAATTATAACTTCGGTATGTATTTTGTAAGCTGTAAAGTGCTGCACACTGATAAAGGCTATTCTTTCTTCCAAAATTTACATTTGAACCCACTGCTTTACCCTTGAAAGGACATGGACAATACATATCTGCAGTGAGCAGGCAGATAGGAAATATACATAAATTACAGGAGACTCACCTCTCTGGCACCTACCATAGCAATATGCTATTTGTGTCTCTTTTCTTGGTATACTTACTACAGGGTCTGGCACAGTGTCTTCAACATCAGGTACCTGTGAGGTAATGAATAAATGTACAGTGAATTCCCTCACTTCCTACATTTCCATATGTGATGATACACAAGCTTCTGTGGCCATAAACCAAGAACTCAAGTATCCCTCTCTTCCCAATCTGCTTCTCTACATCATCTACTTATGAAAAACATAAACTTCTCAAACATAAACTTCAGTTCAGTTTCTGGCATAATTTTATGTAATGTTACTGGGTAAGTTGACTTTCAAGATAATAATAATGTTGGTTAATTAAAAGTACTCCTTTAAAATTATGCTATACATATAATTTAATATAATTACTTTCATTAAATTTATATTTCAAATATACTGGAACCAAAAAAAGCCTTTTGAATTGGATTTCAGTTTATTACGATCTACTAAGCCAAAAGAAAACCTTATTACAAAGTTCTTAAAAAAGAAATTTAATGTGGAGACTAGAAAGTGATGGTCAGATGGATAGATAAGGTACTATGCCTCAGCACACACCTATAAATACAAATGCATGATTCATAATAACTGCAAGTAACTATTATACTCAACTCCACAAATATTCACTAGATACCTGTTATGCATATTAATGTATTTTTGTGGATACAAATTATACAATCATCGCTACCAAAATCCTTTAGTGATCCCTCCCCTGGTTTTTTCACTACACAGCAGCAGCTCATCCATTCATGAGCTGGATGATATCCTCTACTTCTCTATGTTTCTGCAATGCACAGTCTCATATCTTCATCTTCCCACAGCATCCATCATGCATAACTCGTGGTTAAAGAATATTTCACCATGAACAGAATGGGGAAAAATCATCCCAATTTGGAGACATACATTCCCCAATGAAATGAGCAGAAAAAAAATAAATAAATATAACCAAATGTATTCTGAGAAAAGCAAACATTTCTTTCCCTTTCAAAGTTAAGCAGATAAAGTGCTTTCTTTCTTAATTTTAAAAAATTGTGTACATAAAGGCAAAGGAAATCGAGCACTTTCCTTGTATTCCACTATTCTGAGGTCTAATTGGTAGATATGAAGAGTATGGTGTACGTAAAATGAGAAACAATCAATAATAAAAGTGACTGAGAAATAACTCTGAAGAAATAGAAATCATTTTGTCTTTTCTCTTTGACTTCACAATAACCTTTCTGGAAATAAACCATCTAGGGAAATATTTTTAGAAGTGGAGAATTCTTAGGTAAAACCCATTCAGCACAATTACAAAAACCATGGAAGATTGGAAACTGTGCAGGTCCAACATTAGATAAGTTTATGAGTATAATATAGTGCATCCCATAATGGGTAGTTGTTAACAGAGATATTTAAAATTTGTATAATTTCATAATTTTTATGTTGTAATAATGGGTAAAATTAAGAATGCAAATTTTAATTTCTACTATAATTCTTATTAATTTTAATATTTGAATCTAAAAGGAAAAAAAAGACCCAAAATATTTTTACTTCTAAATTGGTAGGATTATAGTTGATTCAATCTTTTTTTTTTTTTTTTTTTTTTTTTTTTTTTTGGTGGTGCTGGGGATTGAACTCAGGGTCTTGTGCATGCAAGGCAAGAACTCTCCCAACTGAGCCATATCCCCAGCCCCTCAATCTTTCTTGGTGACTGACATGCCAAAGAAGAGATTAAAAAGTCAGCATGGTAGAGATGAGAGGTTGTTATATGATTTTTAAGGTGCATTAAATCCTGTGAATCTGTAATTACATAGTTTCTCACATATCTCCTATCATCTTGTCTGACATAGCTCCATGGCCAGGACCCCAAGCAGGTGCTAGTTCACCAAGAGGTAAAGTGAGGGTAAAAATGCCATGTAGCTCAGCCACAGTGAGCCCTTGTTGATTTATAAGTGCACCTCTGGATGGTACCTTTCTCTGGAGCCTTAGCAAGAGCTGCCACGTATCCTGTTTGTAGACACTTTCTGTGACCTATCTTAGCTGTGGCTAATTAGACCTCAGGGATGTTTCACGCCATTAGCAGAGCTTGCCAAAACCCAATTATTTCACCTTAACTGAACATTAGAGGACTTTCACAGCACTCATGTTTAATTGTTAACTTTTTCCTTAAATCCACATGAAGACAAATCTCTCTGTCAAGAGAAAACACAGCAAAAATGAGTCTATCATTACAGAATTTGGATATTTGATAACACAGGAACTTAGTATATAAGTATGGAGTTTGAATATTTGGTGTGCTATAAATTGAACATTTGAGTAGGTAACTCTGATGTCTTAAATTTTATTATAATATTGTCTTTATCAACAGATTCTTCATTGTTATACTTTTTGTTTTTGCAGTGCTGGGAATAGAACCCCAGCTTTGAACATGCTAGAAAAGGGCTCTACCACTGAGCTACACTCCCAGAACTGTGACCCATGTCATAAGAACAGCACTTCACAGCAGGTACAATTCATAGTCCTTCTTCAAAGCAGTCGTTTCTAATGCCAACTCTGTAACTAGATTAATGTTATAATGAAAATAATTGCATTCCCAAATTATATTTAGACTTGTAAAGTACATTTTTCAACCATTTAAATTTAATCTAATAAAATCCCTCTGGAATGGACAAAAGGCATCCTGCCTAATAGCATGGAAAACTAAGTCAAGGAATCAAAACATCATCTCTCAAGGTAACACAAAAGCATTGGGCCAGGGTCTTTATTTTTAGATTGTTTTGCTTTGTAACTAATGTGTGATAACACTTTTATGCTGCCACCAGTTGTGAGGCCTATTGGAATCATCCACTAATATTCAAAATTATTTTTAAGAACAAACTGAATTAAATTAAAAGCAGGAATATTCCTATATAGAACTATATTCACTCATCCATGTTCAAATATATTTTCTAAAATAAGAAAAATAAATTGTACATACCTCTGAATTGGCACAAATGTCATCACTGTGAGCAGTGTGTATCAGCGTAGAAAAACAGTTTCAGAAAACTGAAACCAAATGATCAAATCTAGTTTGACCAGATATTTGAATTATTATAGTGCTATTACATTTGTGATAGAAGGTGACAAAGAAATTTGAATGAGGGATTGGAACTGTGAAAATAACTATAATGAATATGCATTTTGCTAAAGTTTCATTTGTGTAAAGTTCTTCAATTTTTCCTTCAGTTCTGGAATAAACGCACAATCTCAGAATAGAGAAGGAGCGCATACTTAAATTTCTCATGCCCAATCTAATAAAGATTAAAACCCATTCTTCACAGCCATTCATCATTCATCCATCCTCTACTGAAAAGACAGATGTGTAGAGAATATTTTGGATTCCCCACTGCTGTCTAGTTGAGCTCCCCAGAGCATAGAATTCTGTGAACTGGAGATAGGCAGAGTCTATGGAGTTAGGTCCAGATCAGTGAGCATTGTACAAGAAGGGAACTTTTTAATAGAGGACTTCCTAGAGCTATAAGGGAAAGTCTGATTCCAGAAGGAAATCCAAGGAGTGAGTTTACAAAACTCTGAAGGGACAGCACCACAGATATTTCAAACATAATGCAAACCAGAAAGAAAAATGGGAGAAATTAAGTATGGATCAGATCGCAGTCAGTAGGAAGGCAGTCATTGTGTTAGCATGACATTTGACAGGTTCATGACAACAAAAACCACATACCCGCCTACCTGGAAGCCTTACAGAAATTTTCATGGCCTTTCATAGGCAGAGGAACACTCCTCAGGGCAACAAAATACTCACATGCAGGGCTCATATTGCCTTAGTCCAATTCAAAACCCCTTTTGTCCCAGGAAGACACTCCTAACCTGCTCACAAAAATGAAAAAGTTTAGAAACATGGCCAATTATTCATCTATCATATATAATCTCTCAAAAGCCTTCCAGTTTGACTTCTTCTAGTAAAGTAGAATAAAACAATAATTAAGGTAATAAACATATTAACATGGACAGAATCACTTATACACCTTCTAAATTTCCTAAGTAACCTGCTTGTAGAAATAGGATGAGCTATTTAAGGTCATGGAATGAGATGATGACTCAGTGAGAGGTAGACCCAGGCTTCCTGATGCTGAAGCCTGCATTCTTATTCTCCAGGAAGCTTCTGCAATCAGTATAAGCTTGCTAAATATTGTTACATATCAGAGTCCACTGATTCCTTAAACAAAACATGTGGTAGATGTGAAGTGGGAGACTGACTCTATCCAAAGTGACAGCTTAGACACATCTATAAGCATGACATTTGTATTTCTATTGTGGTCACAGACTGCAGTTTTTGAAAGACCTGAAAGTTATTCCCAACAAAGACTTTTAAGTAAGCTGAGCTGGTTAGCTGAGAAGTATTTTCTTTGGTCAACTGTAGAGTTTTTTTTTTTTTTTCTATATGATTATAAACCATCTCCTAAAGTAGTTGTCAAAAAGGATTCCAGATTCAAGGAACTAAATATAAAAACAACTTTTTAACAGTGGAATAGTTGTGTGGTGTGCTTTTGAAAAAAATCAGAATTTTGTTACCACTGATGATTTTTAACCTAATAAATTGGCACTTCTTATGACATATGATAAAAATATTTTATGCCAAATTTTAATTAAACACTAGCCCAAGGGAATTCTATATATGGAAAATACCACAGGATATGTATTAAGAATATTTGGAATTGAGTGAATGTATGTGTTGTATGATTTAGTTATTTAACTTTTCTGATCCTTTTTCTCTGTAATATAGAACAATAGATTTCAATTTTATAAGTTCATTGTAACCATGTGAGGACATTTAAAAATTTTCACATAGGTTTACAAAAAATTCATTTTTATTATTACTGTCAATATTTACTCAGTGCAACCAGAAATGAAATATAAATTTAAAACCAGATATATCAAGGTATTCCAAGGTCTAATCCTGTGTCTTTTTTTCACAATGTCTTAAATGCCAGTAAGCAGTACAGCTTTCTCAAACCAATTGATTATATATTCAGCACGTTGTGTAGATCTGAATTTATAATGGAAAAATTTTCAACTCATTACAAGTCAAGAGAGGCTCTAATGCAAACACTTCCCTTTTTCTAATGCCCTTTGATATATTTGAAAGAACATTGATTTTGGACCTAAAAGAATGCAGATCTGAACACTAGGTCTGTCTCTGACATTGAACTATTTAATGAAACTTCTTGAACTGCATTTTTCTCCATCTATAAAACATGAATAATGAAAATAACATTTACTTTGTGAAAGTGTTTTGACAGTAAATCCACAGGTGTGAGAAAGGCTTTAAAGTACAGCAATTTTCATGTATTCATGCCATGGTAAACCATGCTCATAGTTTAAATTCCAAAAATAAGTCATAAATTTTAAATTAAAAGCCATCCTTAGTGGTATGAAGAAATTTCACATCATCCCATCCTGGTGGGACATGAATCATCCTCTTTGTCCAGCATATTTACATCTATTATGCACTACCCACCCGTTAGTCATTTAGTATGTGTCTAGGTTATCAGACAGACTGTTATGGTAGGTATCATAGTTCTTATGTTCAAACACTTATCTCAATAATAATCCCAAAGTACAAAATTTCATTACATATTATAATTGTTTTATTTTGTTATCAGTTGTTAACCTGGGGTTGATCTTATAAAATGAAGTTTATCATCAATATATGTGTATAAGAAAAAAAATACTATATTTATAGGGTTTAATAATACCCCTGGTTTTAGTCATCCAATCCAGGTCTTGGAATGTATCCCCCATGAATGATAAGATGGATTACTGTGATAAAATATAAAATTGCAAAGGTCATGACAGAGATAAAATATCTGAGTTGGATCATTTATTGTCTGGAATCGCAATCCTGTTAAGTAACATTCTAATGGCATTTTTTACCTCTGCGTACCTCACTGTGTAGATAACAGGATTTAACATGGGAGTGACAAGGGTATAAAATACAGTTACTGCTTTATCCATGGGAAATGTAGTTACTGGTCACATGTACATAAAAATACAGGGCACAAAGAAGAAGACTGTCGGGGTTTCGGCTGGACCCCTGGCCCTAGGTGTGGCAAGGCTAAGATGGCGCCTGGCAGTGAGCCAGAGCAGTTAACTTTTGCACAAACAACTGACATCGTATTGAGGAAGTTCGAGGGATTGGCTGAGCTCCCTGATGGACAGTGCAGGTCCACTGTATGCCTGCCTTTGCTGCCTGTATCTGTGCATGCTCTCCCCTCGTGCTCAAAGGCTGATTGGTTACAAGTACTGTATATATTGGAGTGTAAGTTCCTCAAAAGGGAGAACAAAGAAAGAACTATGAGGAAGTAAGCGCGCAAAATAAAGAGCTCAAAAGAACCAGGTTTGCGTCTCGTTTCTCTGTGGGCAGGGAGCGCGACAGAAGACAACAACTGTGATGTGGGAGCCACAGGTAGACAGGGCCTTCTTCCTCCCCGCAGAGCTGTGAGTCCTCAAGGAGCACAGGATGACCACATAGGACACCAACAACATCACAAAGGTGATCATGGCAATCACCCCTCCATTGGCAGCAACCAAGAGACCAAGGAGGAAAGTGTCCGTGCAGGCAAGCTGTATCAGGGGGAAATGTCACACATGAAGTGATCCAGTGTGTTGGGGCCACAGAATGGCAGCCAGAAAGTAACTAGAATCTGCCCAAAAGAGTGGAGAAAACCCACCACCCAGCACAGGCCCACCAGCAGGCAGCACATGCGGTGGCTCATCATGGTCACGTAGTGCAGAGGTCTACAAATGGCTACATAGCAGTCATAGGCCATGATCACAAGAAGGACGATCTCTGAACCTCCTAAGAAATGTTCAACAAAAAGCTGCATCTTGCAGCCATTGAATGAGATAGCTTTGGTCTCAGAAAACAAATTGGCTAGAATTTTAGGAATTATGGAAGAGGAATAGCATGCATCTATCAAAGACAGGAAAGCCAGGAAGAAATACATGGGGGAGTGCAAAGTCTGGCTGCAGAGGACAGTAACCACAATGAGCAGGTTTCCTGTGACTGTGACAATGTAGGTAATAAATAACACCAGAAATAGAATCTTCTGCATCTGGGGGTTCTGTGTCAGTCCCAGCAGGATAAATTCAGTAACATTCATTCCTTTTCTTTCTTTATTGTGTTGGTGATGAATTCAGAAGTTGTGGATTAACCTGCGAAAACAATATTCTTAAGTAGCAAATATGATGAGGAATATATCGAATTTTCGTCTTAAGAATATAAGGTATTTTCTTTCATGTAAGCTGGAAAAGAAGAAGCAAACCACTTTTTTGATTTTGAAAAATGAGCTAATATTAAGCCTCTGCAGGTGTCCAATTCAGCTTCTGATAACAAGGATGCTGAAACCCCCTTTACAACAGCTTCTGACAGGTGGTCACTAGACCTTTGCTGGAGGACATTTAGGCATAGGGAGCCTGCCTGGTAATAAACCCAATTTCTTCTCAGTCAGTTCAAAATGTTAGAAGAGTTTTTAAAAACCTCTTGTAATAATTCTGTACACTTGACACTCCAATTAATCCAGTCCCTTCTATTTAAAAATTCTTAAGTAAACTACAGAGAAACAAGGCTGTTTATAACTTGTTTTATTTTTTATTGCAATATTTGGTTCAATGTCTGACTCAAAGAAGTATTCAGTAAATATTGATCAAATAAGTTGAAGGACTCTTTACTGATTTCTTGTTTCATTTGTTCCCTGCTGACTCCAAACAGGAGAGCTCATGATCCTATGCTCCTTTCAGCATTCCAGATCTCCTCTCATTCCTCTCTACCTTGGATGGCTGTGTTCCACATCCAGTTTCAACAGTGACCTTACTTCTGGCCAACACGTAGGGTCAGCTGAAAGTTAAAGGCCAGGTGGAAAGGGAAGGGCACCAAGAGATCTGTTTGCCTGTCTCCCTTCCATGGTTTAAATGAGGGGTTACTTTCACCAAGACAGCAGCTCTATCAGGCAGATGTTATGACATCTCCAGTTTGGGGTGCCCATAGTCGCCTTCATCTACCTCTCTCAGGATTGGTTGTGGTAATGGTTGCCTATTATTACTACCCTATTCCTTATCCCTGATTAGTTTATTTTAATTTTTGGTATTTGTTCTGATTAGTATGGATGGATTTGAAGACTATCACGCTAAGCGAAATAAGTCAAAAACCAAAGGCTGACTGTTTTCTCTGGTATGTTGATGCTAACACACAATAGGGGTGCAGGGCACTAGGGAAGAACAGAGTTACTTTACATTAGGTAGAAGGGAATAAAGGGAGGGGAAGGGATATGGGGGTAGGAAGGATGATAGAGTGAAACAGACATTATTACCTCATGTGCTTATACGACTGCATAACCAATGTGATCCCACAATATGGATAATCAGAAAAATAAAAAATTATACTCCATTTATGTGTGATTTTTAAAAGTGAATTCTATCATCATGTATAAATCTAGGAATTGTACTGGTAAGTAATCTTGATTAAATTTTTTAATGTTCCACTTGATTATTATACTTTGTTTTATGGACTACAATGGATGCAAAAAGTTTATATTTTTTGTTTTCAAAACAATGAGAAAATGATTTTGCTTTCCTGAAAATGCATTTTATTCAGGAGTCATTTATACTTCTTTTATGGCATGGCTGAAAATTAAATTTACCTTTTGTCTGGAAAGACTTTGAAGGGCAACATTCAGACTTTCTGGTGAAAGGCAAAATGTAATGTAATTTACGTGCACTCCAAAGCACTTTTTAAGCATGGAGTCTAGGATTCTGAGGAGTTTTTGTCTGTCACTGCCCGAAGCTATTTTACAAATACTTTAAGTTGCAGAGAACTGCTAATGATCCAAGTAATTCTTGTTGAAATAAATACAAATGCTGTCTGATGGAAGTTCAAGTTATTTTCCTGAGTATTGCACATAAAGCATTTTCATTTATTTCTGAATTCATTACAAATCCCCGATTAAACAATGTAAGTGTGATATATTGCATTTTTCTTTACACTAATGATAATTTTCTAGTTCCATCACTAATGAGCAAAATAAAGTCTCTGTCATGTGTTTCTTTTACATTTTTATCAGAGTCATGACTCTGATGCTTTTTAAAAATACTTTTCTTTAGGTATTAAAATTACTTATGAAAGTTCAATGAATTTTTTTTTAAATCCTTATATTCTTATACTGTGTATTTCACTATGAATTCTTCTGTTTTCCTATATTTGGGATATTTTCATTTGATGTCAAATGGACATAAAAATGCTATTAAAGAATATTTTTGTGAACCTACCAACTCCACCCCCAACCCCAGAGAGGTGTGCATATGTGGAGGGGAAGGGCTGACTCAGTGCAATACGGTTTCAGGTCTGTTTAATAATTCCATTTTATGGCCATTTCCAAAATTTTTAACTATCTACTATGTGTCTCATAGAAATGTAGTAGTGAAAAATAGAAATGCACTCTATTTTTATGTCCTGGTAGAGAAAGAGAGAAAGAGGATGACAAATGAAGATAAGCAATGATAGAGTATGTCAGATTGTAACACCTGCTATCAGAAAAGGAAATAGGACCAATGAAGCATGGAGTCTGAGAAGAAGAGCCATTTCCAGAGGAGGCTTCATGGAAAAGGAATACATAACCAGACTGGAAGGATGTAAGGAAAGAGCCAAGAAGGTATCTAGACAACGACTCCCTACAGAAGCATCAGCAAGGGCAAATCCCCAAGGAGGGGTCAGGCTCAGTATCCATAACCCAGGGGCCATGGGGATGGGGACTGAGGGCAGCTCTCCCAGGGCTTTGTAGGTTATTGTAAGGAGCATGGCTTTCAGTGACAAGCACAGCAGTGGGTGGTTTTGCTCCACGTGACATGACTTAGATATCTGTCAGTGGGATCCTCTGACCACTGAATGAATAATGCAGGGAGGCTAGTTAGGATTCTTCTGAAAGGTGACTGGGATCTTGACCAGGATGGAAAAGGGTGAATACTAAACTGGAAAAGTTGGAAAGAGTTGTAATATGAAACTAGACCTAGTAGAATTTTCTTGACATAGGAAGTCAAAAGGAATAACAGTGTAAACTTCACTCCAGTTACTTACCCCATCCCCTAAATAAACAAGGCCATTTATTGAGAAATTTTATGTGCAGAAGCCACAACTCACAGAGCCAACATGTATGAGGCATGTCAAATTCCTGACAGTTTAATCCTTACCTCAACATTGAGTCAGATCCATTTTATCCTGATTTAAGATGTGAAATGAGTCTTAGAGACAGAATGGAAGTTGCTCCCTTTGTTTAACAGGCTGTAATCCAAACCTGACATT
The DNA here is from genome assembly GCF_902686445.1 of Sciurus carolinensis. Taxonomy (NCBI): domain Eukaryota; kingdom Metazoa; phylum Chordata; class Mammalia; order Rodentia; family Sciuridae; genus Sciurus; species Sciurus carolinensis. Next base: position 33,847 of record NW_025920478.1, on the reverse strand, counting down.
GAAATAAATGGTTAAAGTCATTCTGTGAAATGTGTTTAATCCCTCAAATCCTTAAATATTTTCTGTAAAGGGAAGCTAATGGAAGTAACCTTAATTAAAGGGAGATTAGCTCACTTATTGGCACAAAGTAGGCAAGTGCCAACATCTGCTATTTTAATTTGTATTGTACTTTTTAGAAGCATAGGATACCACAACTTACTGTGAAAATGGATGACCTGTGCCACAACTTTTAAAATGACAGTGTTATTTTTTTGAGGTACATTGATATATGTTACCCAAAAGCAATGAATTATCTCGAAGAGTAACTCACGTGTTTATCATTTTTCTGCATGACTTTTCACCACCCAACATGGATCATGAATTTTCCTTCTTAATCAAAATGAATGTTAGTAAGCTATTTAACACACACACACACACACACACACATACACAAACTTTGACACGATTACATTTTTAACATGAGTGTCAAATATAATTTATGCAATAACATATTTACTTTACAAAAGTTGATGTTCACTGACAATCTTCCCTTTAAACTCATCTTTTCTACTTTACTGCTCAGCAACCTCCCTCCAAAACAAAACAGAAACAAAAGCAAAACAAAACAAACAAAAAAAAGTAATTTCTACTCATTCACGGCTCTCCAATTTGAAATGCTTTGAGGGTTTTTTTTAATGCAATAAAGTAAAACAGGGAAAATAGAGAATATTCTTCTTTCTGCCTAATATTTTAATTATCTACTATGTGTCTCATAGAAATACAGCATTGAAAAATATAAATACACTCTATTTTAATGTCCTGGTAGAGGGAAACAAGTGTTTCTCTCTTCAAAAGCAAGTGATATATTTCTCAGGTAAAGAAAATAACAATCTGGAAACAATGAAGCTACAATCATTTTCTATGTTTTATCAAGTAAAACTATCTCAACTCTGGGGGAGAAAGAAGTGCATGGATTTGACTGCTTTCAACATTGATGCCAGAAGCAACATCCTCATCAGCTGTGATGTTTTCACTAACTTCCTCACACAGCAACACACACTGACAACCAAGAGCAGCTTTCCAAGCAAACATCTCTTATTAGGAAACAAACTACACATTATGTCAAGAAGGAAAAGCTCTAATCATTCAATTTGTACAAATGTTATGTTGTTCCAGTGAGTTTTTAAAAAGTCATTCTCTTTTGCCTTCTGGAAATAAAAAGAATTTCTTCAAGAATTTTTCCTTAATACAAATACAATCATTCATATATTATTAAATTTTTTCCTTTTTTGGAAAAGAAAGATTCAATTATATAAAATTATACATTGCAAAAACAGAAAATAAATACATAAAACAGTCCTGCTATGTTATAGTTTGCTGAAAAACTGAGACATTTTAAATATTTTTTTATTTGCTTTATTTAATATTCTTCTGTAGTACTACATATCATTCTTATTTTAGAAAAGATGATTTTAAAGAAATTTTAATATACTTCTGAATGTTTCTATAGTTTTTTCTCATCTTCTTTTACCCTCCTTTTTTGTGGCCTCATAAATATGACAAGTTCTGAGAAGTTTAAGAACTGAGGAAATTTTGCTTACTTCCCTCATAAGTTATGTGAATAATTTGGAGAGGTATAAAATCCTGTGTAAATGGTTAAGCATGATCATTGTATATGGTAATCAAAAATGAATACTACTTGACTGCTTCATTTACACAAGCACTGTGAAAAACACTTAACATGAATTGTTTTATTTAATATGTTTTTAAAAGAGCTATTTGTGGCAGGATGTTTACTCCTTCTATTTCATGGATAGGAAAATTGAGACTTGGAGGGGGCAAGCCTGTGCTCCAGGGCACGTAGTTATTGAGGAGCAGATCTGAAGGTAGAGTTCAGGTCTGCCTTGCCTCAAGCCCTCACTTTGACTTGGTCCCATAATATTTCCCAAGTAACAACTTACCTGAATAGCATTATCCTTCTTCAACATCACCTTTCACAGCAGCTTTAAGAAGACTGTTTCTTAATTGAACCCATGGAAGCATTAAAAACTGAGTTTAAAAACCTCTGGGTATTTGAAATACGTCAACTTTTCAGATTCTTTGTGAATTTCTCATGTACACTCTCAGGAGAATTTAGAATCACCAACTCATTCATTTACTTTTTTTTCAAGGTCAGTTAATAGCAAATTATTCATCTGTCCTTCATTCACTATTAAAAGAAAATTTTTATAGGTTATACATTATTTTTAAGTCACTTTCATATCAATTACAAGACAACTTTGAAATGAAATACATTATTTCCAATTGATAGAAAAGCTATGGCTTAGCATAATTTATTGTCTCAGGATTCTGTAACTAATGATCATAGACCTGCACTTTAATTCCTTCTCTTTCATTTGCACTATGTTGTCTGCCTGATTTAAGACATCTCTAAAATGCAAAATCTCTGGAAATTGCTGGACTTGGCTTCATCTTAAACAAATAATGCTAGGCTTCATATTATATCGTAGCAAGAGTTTTATGAGAATTCAAGTCCAAAGAGATCAGACTTTGATGTGTAAATTAACAATAAAATTACTGAGGTCAGAATATGACCTATAGATAAGTAAACAAATAATAATATTAAGATTTCAATGGGTTTGGGAAGAATATATAGTTGTTTATTTTCATTTTGCATAAGATGAAACTAAGACCCAAGAAGAAAAGAACAATCCCAAATTGGGCATTAACATGGTGGTACACTAGAATTTCAAATGTGGTGTCCTAAACCTCATGATTGGTGATCCCCTCAGCACAGTACATGACCTTAAGACCTGAGGACTGACCTTGCTACTGCCACACCCCAAAATTCAACATGGGGAACAGTCCAATCACTGACCCGTGATTTAAGCAACACCACCCTCCAGCACCAGTGACCCTGCTGTGCATAGTACATATCTCACAGGGTCTCAAACTGGCCCACACAGTGACCCCACCACTAGCAAAGATGTATAACTGCCTCTATAGACACCTGAAGTCTATCCCACTAAAGCGCTTACAGATACTACAAATGTTGATTAATGCTGAAAAATATCACACAAAGATTGTAATACTGCAGTCACCCAAGGCCAAAGCAAAAGACAAAATAGGAAAAATCATTTCACTATGAAAGATACTCCATAAAAGGGGAAACATTATTATTATACTAGATGAACAGATATCAATGTAGGGACAAAGAAATATTTAAAAACATGACACATATAGAGGAAAATAATCTCAAGTAATGGATACTGAAAAAAGGGAATTATGAAACTCCTCTAAAGCAATTAAAATGATTTAAGAGAACTTAAAGTGATTCAAAATAGTAGAGCTGATTGACTCAATGAAATGAGTAAAGCAATTCAAGATTCATATTTAAAATTAAAAAATTAAACCACAGGTATAATTAAAAAGAACCAAGCAAATTATGGAAATGAAGAACTCAGTGAATAAAATAAAAAATACAATGGAGAGTTTCATTAGTGGACTGAATGAAGCAGAAGAATTTTGCAACTTTAAGAGAAGTCCTTTTAAATAACTTAGCAATATAAAATTTAAAAAGAACAAAAAAGGAAAATTAATGAAGAAAGATTGTAAGATCTATGGAATATTACTAAGAAAAAGCATATTTAATTATTGGACTACTGAATGAAGAATGCAGGGAGAAAGATGGGAAAAATCCTAGAAACCCTATTTGATGAAATAATAGTGAAAATATCCTAAATCTTGGTACAGATGATACAATCATCTAGATTCAGAAAGTTCAAGGGTGCTAAGTGGACTCAACATAAAAAGGTCCTCTTTCAGGTATATTTAGTCACATTGTCATATGTCAAAAACAAAGAATTTGAAAAGCAGCAAGAGAAAAGTGTTGAGTCACATAAAAAGGAAATTACATTACAGGAACAGCAAATCTCACAGATCAAACCCACAGGCCATAAGAGTATAAGATGATATATTCAAAATGCCAAAAGAAAACAATGCAAGCCTAGAATATCATTCGCAGCAAAATATCCTTCAGGAATAACATGGAATTAAGTCTTCCCTAAGGAAGCAAATTTTAAGGAAATCCATCACTATTAGACTGGCCTTCAAATTCTTGAGAGGGTAATACATTTGAAAGCAAAAGGGTAATAACTACAATCATTAAATCAAGCAAAATTACAAAACTCACTTCCAGGCAGATACACAAATAAGAAAAAGAAATGAATCAAATTTAATCACTACAGAAACCCAACAAACCACAAAGATAATAAGACAGAAGGGGAAAAAAGTTATGTAAAATAGACAGAAAAAAATTAACAAGATGATAAGATAACATATTATCTATTAATAACAACCCTAAGTGTAAATGGATAGATTTCCTTTAATAAAAGATATAAATTCACTAGATAGAAAAAAAAAAGAACCAACTATAGGCACTCCTGATGAATTACCTAAAAAATCAAGAAAAAAAATCTTACTTCCAGCATAATAGGTTTTTCAAGCAAAACAAGACTACCAAAAGCATGCCTTGAGGTCAGAAGTGATCTCATTAACAATAGCTACACAAATCAAATAAATACCTAGGAATAAAATTAATCAAGATGTTGAAAAATCTCTACAAGTGAAAACTTTAAAATATTGACTGAATAAATTGAAGAGGATTTTCAAAAACATGGAAAGACATCCGATGTTCATAGATTGGAAGAAATAATATTGCTAAAATATTAATACTACACAAAGGGAACTGCAGATTTCAGATTGTACTGAAGATTTTCATCTAAGCATTAGGAAAAGAAAAATAAAAAATTTCATAAACTTTGGTAAAGCTTTTATTAGTATGATACTATTTGGAAATTACTTATTCAAGTAGAAACTGAAGCATGCTTAAGAAGAACAATGAAATACTAAGGCAGCAATGGTTGTTTGACTTAAAATATAAAATTACTTCTCATTTATAGCCTCTTCACATAAGAAAATATGCTAAAATTAAGAAAGATTGATTCCTGAAGAGATCAAATCCAGAGCTCTTGGGACTCATGCCCTTTAGACCTCTGAGCCACCAAAAGGAAAGTTCCATCATGTTGAAGTTGGCATGCTTGAGAGAGCACATGAAAATCATGTAAAAAAAGGAAGAGAGGTGCTCAAGGAAAGTTCCAGTTATTTAAGCCTCCCCAACTGTTCAAGATATATATGAAAGTTCCTTTTAAATAACCAGCACCAACCAATTTCTGACTGAATCTGCTGAGATATCTGTAGCCAGAGTGCCCAGCTAAGCTGCTCACAAATTCCTCACCCATAAATGTCATCTGATAGAGTAATAGGGTGATTGTTGGTATTGTAGGCCACAAATATTATGGTGATTTGCACACAGAAATATAACTGAAATTTTACAGCAATGTAGGTACTATAATATTGGCTCACAAAGACAAACTAAATGAACAAAACAGAAAAACTAAGAATGAGAAGACTTGACTTACAGATTTTTATGCATGGAAGGGTGACATTTCAGAGTAGTTGGAAACTGATTATTCAATCAAAGTGCTGGAAAAATTAAATGCTTTTATAAGAAAGCAAAATGTATTTCCATCTTATACTACATTCAAAAATTTAAATGCTACAAGGATTAAATTTGGAAAACAAACTTAAAAGTTTTAGAGAAAGCTAACATTATGTACAACCATGGCAAAGAAGAACTTCAAGAAGCAGACATAAGGGCTTTCTTCTGAGTTCAGCTTCTTCATCTCTGTACCATGCACATCTTGGATCCTAGAACTCAACTGTGTTCACGCCTGTGTCCAGGTGCCATGTTCTGCAATTCCAATAATTACAAAGTTTTCCATTCTCTATATTTTATTCCTCTCTCAGGAAAATAACCAGAGTACTTTTTATTTTATCTATTAAATAAGAAATGAACTTTCACTCTGACTTTTACTCAATATGAGTTGAATAACTGAAGCATTAATATTGCTAAGTACCTTAAGTAAATCCATTATAAGTTGAGAAAATGATGAAGAAATAAATGCCAAATTTTTATCATCTATGTTATATGTGCACTTTTCAACAAGGCCTAAAATGTAATGCCAGAGCTTTTTAAAAATATGGTCTTTGTAACACACAGTGTTATATCTCCAAATGCACTACAGAGCAAAGACAGGGAAACATCTTTAATTTACCATTCAAGTCAACAACAACATAAAGTTTATGGAGAATTAGAAGGGAATTTGTCATATAAAATATAATAATCTCTTCCCAAAACATTTAGCATTTATATGTGAAAGCATAAATAAGTGCACCCAAAGAGTTGGATTTTATGTCAGCAGGTCTGAAAGTTCTACCGTGGTTTGACAGACTTAAAAATATTTTTTTTTCTGTTAGAAGAACCCAGTTGATCTGTATATGCCCAAAGATATTGAGCAGATTTTCAAAAATTCTGTCAGAAGGTAGAAATTCAACCATTTACTACCTGAGCATCTTACCTCCACATAGTACAAAGTTAACTAAGTTAATTTCTTCTGAGTTTCTCCTGAACTTTGAACACTTGGTATGAAATGTAAAATCCATCCAGTTGACCAAGAACTGTGTTTATGATTAGAGAGACAGGAAGGATTCTGTATTTGTTGTTTTTCAGTGCAGGGAATTGAACTCAGGGCCTCATGCTTTCTACAGCTCCTAGAGTTATATCGAAAGCTCCTAGACTAACAGTTTGGCAATCAGAACATTTAAAATGTCCTTTTCTTGAACCAAAGAGAATGAGTTCTATTGGGCCACCTTTTTTGTGTGTGCAAGGAGGCATCATAAACCAGAAACAAGAACAGATTTTCAGCCCTCACCAAAAAATAAATGATAAGTTAGTGAGGTAATGAATGTTAATTAGCTTGACTGAAACTTTTATAATATATACATGGATTTAACCACCATATTGTATCCCATAAGCATATCTAATTACCATATGTCAATCAAAAATAAACTTTCAAGTTCAAAAAGAGGAAAGAGAATTAAAAGAACTTGAAATAAAAAGATATTGTTGTCCACCAAATAATCAGGAAGGCCATAGCATATTCCACTTAAAGATTAATTTGTATGGTTGATTCAGAATAAATAGAATAAATCACCAAAAGAGAATGGATATAAAAATGGATTTGTGGAAGGTCGAAGCATTGTTTGCTTCAGAGAAGGAAAGAAGGTCAGGTTCTGAAGGAGGGATACGGCTCTTTCCCAGCTACTGTCACTTTTTTATTCCAAAGTATTCTCATGGTGTTTTTCATTTCTGCATTCCACCCGGTGTAGATTAAGGGGTTCAACATGGGAGTTATGAAAGTTAAAACCACAGTCATGAATTTATGGATGGGAAATGTGGAATTGAGTCTTGCATACAAAAAGATACAGGGGACAAAGAACAAAATGACCACAGTGATGTGGGACACTCAAGTGTAGAAAGCTTTGTGTTTCCCCTCCAAACCATGGGTCTTTAGGGAGTATAATATGATCCCATAATAAACTAGGAGAATTAAGAAGGTTGCAGTGCAAACTGCCCCTCTGTTAGTTGTCTTGGAAAGACCAGTGAGGTAGGTATTGGTGCAAACCAGGTTCAGTAAGGGATACATATCATATATGAAATTGTCAATGATATTGGGGCCACAGAAAAGCAGCTGATAAATAAAGAGAAACTGAACTAAGGAGTGGAGAAAACCCCCAATCCAAGTAAGGACAGCATGGGAATACACACCCACTGATTCATTATGGTCAAGTAATGAAGAGGTTTGCAGATGGCCACATCTCAATCATAGACCATCACCACCAGGAGAATAACTTCAACCCTAGCAAATAAGTGATCTTTGAAAACTTGAGTCATACAGGCCTGGAAGGAAATGAACTTTTTCTCATAAAGCAAATCTATTATCATTTTGGGAGCAATGGCAGTAGAATAGACAGTGTCTATAAAAACAAAAAGTCACAAAAAAGTACATGGGGAGCCCAGGGACTGGCTGGCTATGATAGTCACCATGATGAGCAGGTTGCCCATTATGGTCACAATGTAGATGAGCAAGAATGTGACAAACAGAACTTTTTGCCCTTCAGGATTCTGGATGAAGCCCAGAACGATAAATTCAATCACATTGTTCCTGTTTTCTATGTGTTCTTCAGAATGTGGTAAACTTTGATGATAGAACCTGCAAAGAAGAAGGTCAAAAATGAATTTGAGATAATCTCAAGTTCTACTTGAAAACTGGAAATGACCAGAGCATGTAGTACACAGGTAGGAATATGCCACAATGAAACCGAAAATTCAGAGCAATCACTGTGAGCTAATAAAAAGGAAACACACAGCAAGGAAAATATGATGGCTTTCTCAGCAGTATTTCCTCCCCATGGACTCACATAGAGCAAAGCAATAGAAAAGGAGCATTTGGAATTTTTCCCACAATTATTGTACTTATTTTCATAAATCTCTTCATTCAGCATCAATGATGAGGCTTCAAGATTCTAGATGGCAAACATGTGAAAGGATTTATCTGCAACACTATCTCCTTAACAATCATAAAGTCACATTCTCTAGAACGTCTCTCAGGAAGACTGCATTTGTAGCATTATATAGGTCTTATATTTTCCTGATGACATTTCCATCCTCCAAGATCTACCATGAAAACAAGTTCATGGGTAATGACTTCATTCCTGCATTTATATAAAATAATATCCAATAAATAGCATAAATTACAAGTCACTGTTTAGGTATTTGCCAGCCTATTACTTTCCTACAAGTTCCAGGAATCTAGGAATAATTCATGGTAATTAAATAACCAGGGACACTGTGAGTGCTTAGTGAATATTTATTATACTTTATTTAATTAATCTGAATTTCACAACTCACCAGAAGATCAAATGAGCAAAAATAAATATATTAACTTATTTCTAGCCATGAAAATTCAATGAAAGAACAGATTTTTTTAAAACACACACACACACACACACATACACACACACACATTCACAAACTGAACTGACATGTATAGCAACGTAGGTTATTAAAGAGAAAAAAAACTCAGAATTTCAGTATTATGTCAAAGTGGATGGGCACTGCATAGATATTGTACACACTTTTCAAATTTGTTTACAATTGATAATGGCTAACCAGGAATAAATTCAGAATGTAAAAAAATTTGATACAGAATCACGGGAGAGAAGAAAGAACTCTATATTGAGAGTCTGGAAATATTTGTTGATTTTAGCTAAGTCATTCTGTGAAACTTGTGTCCCATCTCTATTCCTTATTGGAAACACTGTGTTTGTTTTTACATGCATGAGTTTCTGAATACTTATCATTGACAACATTCTCTGAAATGACATCATCACATTTTTCTGGTAGACCATTTTTGTATTAATCGAGTTGACTTAGCCTACTCTAAAGATTACATGTTCATAAGTCATCATTTCAGGCAGCATTTTGTTTATATAAGTAGTTCTTGGCTATTGAGTTTATGCTGAGTTGAAGACATTCATTCTTACTTGAAAATAAATCCTGTAGCAGACCATGCAGCCACGATCCTGGGCTAGTCTTATGTGTGATATATGCAATTTCTTTTTGGCAGAATTATTTTAATATGCCCCAATTCAGTGCTACATTTCTGAATGGTCATTTATGAAAGCAGGGGAATATTCTATCTTTTGTGTTTCCATGAGAGCAAAGCCACACTCAAGTGGGGGCAAAAATAAAATAAGAGATAACTGAGAGAAAGCAGGTCGACCAGCAAAGAGCAGAAACTGAAGAACACAAATATGATTTACAATTGTTAAACGGTTTGTTGGAGGCATGGAAAATTGAATGACTTGAGAGTAGAGATGCCTAAGATATTCAGATATATCAATCAGGAGGTGCCCTAAAGGGAGGGTTAGTATCAGCATTTGTTTCTGGAAATCTTTATCTTACAGGTTAAAGAAAAATGGGAAAATCAGATTTTGAACTTACATATTTATCAGCAGAAAAGACCAACTGCCTAAAGAAAAATATCCATCTTTATGTCTTCTGATATGGCATATATATGAAATTAATTGCCTTCATTCACAGTTATGATTCTATATCCATGTTTATAATGGAAAGTAAAGACATTCACAGTAGCTTTCTGAGCATTTAGAGATAACTTCTGGTAGGAGGGTCTCTCCTGTTGACATGTCAAATCCTTACAGCACTTCTTTATATACCACATTGTATCTGCTCCATAAATATTTCAGTATTTAAAATATTCCTCAGCATATTATTACTCTAGACTGTTGAAAATAATTGATTGTCTGAATGTCACAAAATTCTATACTTTATCACTATGGTGACAAAACATGCTATAAGCAACAGCTTTTTCCAAAGATGAATAATAATAGAAATGATAGAGGTAAAATTTTAGGTTCTAATAAAAATCAAATCAACTCATTAGATAATTTTAAAACAAGTGAATTTTACATTAATACAACATTTTTTCCTAGTTAATTTTTACATAGAAAATTAAATTTTTTGTTGTAAAACCTTCATACATTTGAATGTATTTTTAGAACCAATTAAGAGAAGGAATATGGTTTGCCTGTATCATATGGAGGGTCCGCCCATTTTTTATTTGTTTGTTTGGATGTTTTTGTGTGTAGGTGTGTATAATAATTTTGCAAAGGTTGACTGGGATGCCTGCATTAGTGAATCTTTTGAGATGTCAGTTTCTAAATTCTTGTTTGGAATTTAAGCCTCAGAATTTATGTTTTCCCATTGTGGGACTTTAGATAAATTACTCAACATTGTTTGCAGCATAAAAATTGTAAGAGCATCTAACACGTAGAAAAAATGTAAGAATCCAATATGATAAAGCAAGTAAGATCACAAAAAAACTATCTGGTAAATAATAAACACAATAAGTGCAAAATATTATTTACTCTCATTTGTTTCCCCAGTGTTACTGTCCTTAAAGCCACATCTTTGTAGATTTGTATGAATTTCCCCCAAAGATTGCTCTCTTAAGTACCCAATGGAGCATTACTGGAGGATAGATGGGTTTATTAAATCACTATTGTTTACAGGTATGTAGACTTACCAATCACATTACTGTAGGAAAATCCATTGTTTTTTCTTTCTCCACAACTCAAATCATCTTTGAAATTCAACTGAGGAATAATTTTTAATTCAGAGGGTAAAGGAGTGCATAATATCATGTGCCCAGTTGCATTCACTATATTTTTAGGACTCTAGATTTGAGAAAATATTCATACGATTGACCCATAGAAAGAAAGGCATTTTCTTTAAGATTATCTAGATCTTGTACCTAACAAAATTCATAACTTCTATTCCCACTAAAGCATCCTTTCAATAGGTAAAAGTAGGTTTATGAATAGAATTCTTTAAATATGAGATTCCACATTTTATAAGAGGTTATTAATTTATACTACAAAATGTAAGTTTTAATGTTCAATTGATATGCAAATATGGAGTTTAACATATTTCAATGCCAGTTGGGGCATATACATAAAAAGCATACTGAAAAAAGACCAGAAAAAGCATTCATACACTGAGGTTCATACCAGCATTATTTATAATACCCAAAGGTAAAGACAACCCAAGTGTCCATCAACTAATACATGGATAAACAAATTGTGGTATATACTTACAATAGAATAACATTCATGCCATATGCAGGGTAACAATTTGTAAAAACAAATTGTTAGATTCTCTAAATGATAAAAAATGCACATGATATGTTTTGTACTATAAAAACATTAGAGATAATAAATATTTCATGCTATATTATTTTATTGTACCACCAGCTTTCTCTATTTAGTATTTATTTAAAATACCTCTAATAAAAATATGGAGAATTTTATTGCCATCATATGTATTTTAGTAACATTCTTTGAAATGAAGAAAATGGATCTACTCCCTTCTTGGTTTTGACATAAAACTTTTGAGGTAAATTTAAAAAAAAATACTTCTTAAGAAAGATATATAATTCATTTGAAGTAAACTTGTGCTTCCCTACTAATCATAGTAGTGATTAACTTTTGTAAACATATAACCTGGGTTTTCTATTTCCTCCTTGGTCACTTACTCCAAATCCAAGCTTCTGCAGTTTTACCTTTGGTCCCAAAAGATGATGGCTGAGTCTGATGAAGTTAATCAGGATTGCCACCATGTCAATCCAGATGTGACTGCTATAAATGTTTTGTCACACGAAAAGAAAAGTACTGTAGCCTGTTTGTACTCTCAAAAGCAGATTAAACTTTACAGATTAAATCATGTATTTATCCAAAGTTGTCTTCAAGAATAATCAGTCAATATGCTTAAAGTATCATCAAATTTGAAAGTTGCTATTGAGAAAATATATCCAGAAGCAAAAAAATTAAAACTTCACTGCTATTTGCTGACCGAACAAACCTATTTTTAGTCAACAGTGCACAGTATTGGAGAATATAAAACATAAAATTTTGGAGGTATTTTGAAAGCATCAACAGGAGAGTGTGAATATAGATCATGTCTGGAATTGAAGTGATCTCTTGACAGTTACATTAATACCCAAAGAGAATTTTTTCTCCCAGGTAAGGTGAGATCTGACTAGGCATTTAATAAACAATGAATAGCAAAGTTCTTCACTGAGATGATCAAATTGTCCACAAGGTCACTCGTCCCAAATTAAATTCACTCAGGGAGTGTGCCACTAGAGAATGGATACCTTCCACATGATTCTTCCAGGTCATTCTTTATTTTCAGATGCTTCTTCTGGATGATAACTTTGGGAAAATCAATAGAAAAATAGGAATCTAAGAGCAAAGAGTAAGTCTCTTTGACATGTCGTTCTCAAAAAGGCACTGCTTCTGGGGAAGATGAGAACAAGCTCAAGTGAAAAGTGCTCTTGGGAGATTTGATGGTAAAGGAAAGGAAGGAAAAGAGAAAATAAGGTTCCAAGGAAACAAAGAAGAACAATAAGGTATATGATATTCTCATTCTTGTTTCCCATTTATATTTTTACTATACAAAAAAATGAAAAAATATAAGAGCAGGCACTTGTGTACTTAATATGGTCTGAGACACCCAGAACTCTCAACTCTCACTATCTCCACATGGAAGTCAAACTGAGGAAACTCAAACTGAAGCCAAAACATAAATGATTGTAACTCCACCCAAAGCAACAGTAATAAGAAATGAGAAAATGAAAATAAAACAATTCAACTCATGACCCCTTCCATAGAAAAAAGAAGCAAAAACAAAAACTTGTAAATGGAGTTCTCCAAAGCAATTGTTTCTTGTAGAGATTCAGATGCATGTGGTTTATTGGTGTGTGCCCTAAAGAGCAACACCTATAACAAAACTGGATTATACAGAGAGAGAGATTCATATGAATGTAGTCACTTTGAAGACCACCGTTCTGCAGTAGAAATGGTCTCAGAGATTCAGTTCAAGGTAACTAGGCTGAACCTCGAGATCCTTAATTCAATAAGTAACTAGATACAAGCAAAGATGAGCCAGGATATAGAATGCCTGTCAAATATGTGTAACTTTAACCTCATAAGAAAGAATCAAATTTGAAACACATTCCACAAAGAGGCTTCTCAAATTGTTAATGCAATACTGAGTAACACTACTGAAGAGAAATTCGAAGTCAAAATAAACTGTACAGACATGGTGACTAACTTCAAAGCATCATTCTAGATTTAACCCTGAATATTGTCTTCACTTCTCTCTTTTAGGACCAAACTGGGATGACTGTAATGTAGTAATTCTGCCTGAGGTTAGCAGTATGTAAGTATATCCACATAAACCACATTTTCACCTTTAAAATAATATATGTCAAACTAGGGTTGACAAAAAATACTGCAAAGAAATTACTGGAAACAAAAATAAGTATTTAAGATTGTATCATTTTTTAATCAAGCAAATCCAAAAGAGTAAACTGAAAAATTTGTCATTTTAAGGAAGGAAGGTGAGTAAAGTGATTGAATTCAAGATTAGACTTTCTTAAATACAAGTAACAGTGATGTAAAAATTAAAATGTAGAAAGGATATCTTTAGTTAAGGCAACCCAAATTACAAAATATAAACTCAAACAAAAAAGTGAAATATTTATATAATGTAAACAAACCAAAAGAATTGCTGAAGAATCTCAAAGTCTTAAATAATAGTTCATGTTGCCAAATAGAATGAGTGCTTGTGATCAACTAGTCAATTCTTTTCCAACATAATGATACATTAAATACATTGCTGGTCAAAAATTCTTGTAGATTTATGCAACCTTATGAAATTCTAATAATAATGTTGGAATTTTTTTATTTTTACAGACTGCATTTTAATTCATTGTACACAAATGGGGTACAGCTTTTCATTTCTATGGTTGTTCACAATGTAGATTCACATCATTTGTGTAATCATACATATACATAGGGTAATGATGTCTTTCTCATTCCAATATCTTTCCTTCTCCTGCCCTTTCCCCTCCTCATTTCCCTCTACATTATTAATTTTTTTTGTGTGTGATGCTGGGGATTGAACCCAGGGCCTTATGCTTGCAAGGCAAGCACTCTACCAACTGAGCTATATCCCCAGCTCTACATTATTTTAATATGAGTGTTGAGTGGTGGGACTTTTATCAAAATCTATTTACATGAACTAAAAGAAAAGGATATTGACATAGAAATAATCAATTTGAAGAAGATAGTATAAAAATACATAAATGTTAAACATAAGATATAGTGAACATGGGAGGATTTTGTTTTATAAATGTGTTACAAATGGTTTTAAAACAAAAGAAAATTAATAATGACAGTAGTAATGGTAAGAAAAGAAACAACCTGATTTTAAGATAGACAAAGAATCTGAATAATCATTTCTCAGGACCAGCAGGTTGTTGTTCAGGATTTGAGTAAAGGGAAAGCTTGTACTTCACACTGTAAGATTATATATTAGTACTTCCATATTTAGTAAACAAAGTGTGGAGTTTTCTCAAAAATTAAAAATGAAACCACCATAGATCCAGCAATCCCACTCCTGGGTCTACACCTACAGGGCATGAACTGCAGCATTATTCACTATAGAAAAGCTATGAAATCAAGCTAAGTGCCCATCAGTGGATGGATGGATGGATAAAGAGAAGGTGGTATATGCACAAGGGACTATTATTCAGTCATAAAAAAGGAAATTCTTTCATGTATAGTCACATGAATGAGACTGCAGGACATTATGTTAGTGAAATAAGTCAGGTTACAAATACAAACATTTTGAATTCACATTTATGTGTGGAATCTAAAAGGCTAAATTCAGAAGTAGCACAAAGGTGGTTACCAGAGATTGGACTAAGGGATTCTGGTCAAGGGATAGATATTTTCAATCAAACTAGAGGGACAAGTTCAAGAGCCCTATTATACAACACGGTGACCACAGTTAATAAAAAGTGTTATTGAAAATGGGTGAAAGAGTAGATCCTAAGTCTTCTCACTACAAAAATGCTAATTATCTGAGGTAATGCATTAGCTTGGTTTATGACTGAGCCACTCTATAAAGTGTACATAGTTAAAAACGATGCACTTTATATCATAAATATGTACAATTTTTATTTGTCAACTTGAAAATGAATAAAAGATATCAAAATAAAAACAAAAATAAGATTAAAAAGTTCCCATCCATCAAATGAAAGGATACAACTGTAGAAATATAAAACGGAAATGGAGAATTCACATTACAGACAATCAATACAGAAGTTGTACACAGGATTCCTAAAGGGTTTCAACAATTGAAAAATAATGGGAAAAAAGTGGAAATTTAGCAAAAAACATACATACACGTTTCATAGAAGATTAGAAAAAAATGGATGTTCTCCTTATGCGTGTATGTTAAGCTTCAGTAACATTAGGGATTACAAAGTAAAACCACAATGAGGGCACAGTCTTGAATCCAAACAATTCACATCAGCAGGCACTATTAGTGGGGATGCAGAGCAATGCAACTGTTATACACTGTTAGTGGGGGTGCAACACTATTCTCTGTGACACACAATGCATAAACATCCTTTGGTACATGGAAGAATTTCTTTCAATTAGAAAACACTTACACAGCATACACGATGATCCATATTGTAATGAAAGCAATTCCATCTTCTTTGTGATGTTCCAAGATGGCTGCAGACTGTGGAAAACTGGGTTTTTGCACAAAATTGTAAACAAAATTTCATTTATGTCATAACAAATTTATTTTTTACTTTTATTTATTCTTTTTCATTATATTATTTTGAGAGTGTTATTTTTAAAAAAAAATTCAACATGTATATAGAGTAATAATATCTGTCTCAATCTACCATCCTTCCCATCCCCACCAAATTTAAAACTATACATATTTAAGTTGAAAACAAATTTTAAGGGACAGGATGCTATGCAAAGTGTTATTTCTTTAATAATATCTTCAACATTATGAAGACAAAATAAGAAGCTTTACCTGTTCTTCAATGAGGGGTAAAATTGCACATGATCACTAGTGTAGACAGTAACAATAAAGTTTACTGGACTAGATGTTTTTCTAAAACAAGTATCTCCAAAAGAACTCAAATCTTTTTTCATCACTGACATCCCCACTGACAAAGTCTTCACTACTAATGTCTTGAACAAAAATAATTTGCCATCCAAATATCTTAAACTAAAAATTCATAGACATTGACCCCAACAGAAAATTAATCTTAAAACAAAATATACATACAACTAAAAAAATGTGTCATGCTAACAGAATAATGAATATTAAAATTTAAGAACTAATCTTCTGGCTCCAGATGTTTATCTAGAATTTCTTTCTGATTAATTTGGGTGACACCAAATTTTTGAATTTTAATAGACACTTTATTTAAAGTCTCATTTCAAGATAAATTGAAGAATGAATTTTTAGTTTAGCTTCATTTTGTTTTTGCTTAGAATAAATACCCATACCTTTGATTCATCAGTTCTAATTCTTTTCCAATTTGATCCTACATTCAAAAGATAATTTATTCTACTCTTTGATGATTATGAGTAAAGAGAAGCATCCCTGGAGACTACATTGAGTTGACCACACCAATATTTGTTAGAACTTACCACCCATTTCTCGTTTTAGAATTAGTACCCAAAGGATTCAACGTGGGAGATCCATTGTTATTTTACCTGTAGTTAACTTTTTACACCCAGAGTTTTTTTCATAGCGTTTTTCATCTCTGCATTTCTCAATGTGCATATTAAAGGATTCATCATTGGAGTGATAACTGTGAAAACCACACTTATGGGTTTATCAATAGGAAAGGTAGAAACAGGTCTGACATAAATGAAAATACAGGGAACAAAAAAGAGGACAACTACCATGATGTGGGAGCTGCAGGTAGACAGGGCTTTGCGTCTGCCTTCCAGGCTATAGGATTTCAGGGAGTTTAGGATGAAACCATAGGAAAACAGAAGAAGGATAAAAATGACCATACAGATTGCTCCACTATTGGCAACCACAGTGAGGCCTATAAAGTAGGTGTCAGTACATGCAAGTTCCAGTAATGGGTACATGTCACAGATAAGGTGGTCGATGACATTGGGACCACAGAAGGGGAGATTGTACACAAAGGCAAGTTGAACCACAGAGTGTACAAAACCTCCCACCCAGGCCACCACCAACAGGAGGATGCAAACTCGCCTATTCATGATTGCTCAAGTAGTGCAGTGGCTTAGAGATGGCCACATAGCGATCATAGGCCATCACCATCAGAAGGAAGACCTCAGCACTCCCAAATAGGTGATCTGTGAAGAGCTGGCCCATGCATGCTGGGAAGGAAATTGTCTTTTTATCATAGAGTAAGTCTATAATCATCTTGGGTGAGATGGCACTGGAATAAAGAGCATCCATGAGTGACAGATAGGCAAGGAAGATGTACATGGGGGAGCCCATGGAGGGGCTGGCAATGGCAGTCACCACAATGAGCAGATTGCCCACCATCGTCACAATGTAGATGAGTAAAAACATGACAAATAATGCCTTTTGCCCATCAGGATCCTGGGTGAGGCCCAGGAGGACGAATTCTGTGACATTGTTATTCTGTCCCATTCACTCTCCCATGAGGCTTGTGTCATAGGTGAGAGCACAGAGAACAGCACCTGCCATGGAACTGAACAGGACATGAATCCCTCTGTCATGGAGCACACCTTCATCTTTCTGTCTTCTGCAGTGGTGAACACACTGTGAAAACTGAGTGAGCACCTGTTCAGGTCCTCTTCCAAGGAGCCCAGTAGACCTTCCCTTGACAATTGTGTTTCCCTTTGGATGATTTTGATGGACTTACAAGTAAGAGATTCTATCTTAAGATCTCAGTGGGTCTCTGTGGAGAAGGGTAGACAAAGGCCCAACTGTCATTCATATGTTTAATATCTTCTTTCAATCATCTTTCTTCTTGGCACAGAAGTCAGCAATCATGAATAGGAAAAGAGTTTCTGCTTTCAAGATTCCTATTCGATAATGGTGGCATAAACCCTAAACATACAAAGTATTGTAGAGTCAGTCCTTTGAGTTAGTTGTATTTATGGGAAAACTTTACAAGATAATCTGTGTAGTACCAAAAATATCACCTCTTCTGAACAATCTAGCTCAATACTATGTAAGTGCACTACTAGACATCCACTGTGCATGTCTTAATGACATTCAGTCTTCATACACCTCTCATTAAATTTGAAAACTGGACCTGAACTGTATCAAATAACTGCAAAAATGATAGGGCACATTTCCCCCTGTACCAATTACTTCATGGGGTCCTGAATGTCAACATTTTCAGAATCTATGATTCTATGGATTGTATTCTTGCCTCTGCCACATGCCACATTCTTTACACATTTACATACACTATCCTAATTTTCAACATTTTTAATTTTAATGAAGTAATCCTTCAAGTGTCACCATCAACACCTACTGTGTCAGCTATTAGTACATTATTTTCAGAACTCTTGGGGTGAGCTGGGTGGTAAGGAAGGAAAAAAAGGGAAACTGAAAAGTGAAAGAACAGAGGAACAAGACTTTCTAGATAATGTTTCTTAGTACAGAGAGTGCTTACAAACAGAACTGCATTGTACAGATTCCAAAAGGCAGCACACTAGAGGAAATGTCCATACTTAGCATGAGAAGGTATGAGTTTTTGTCATTTTCTAAATGCAATTACAAATATGTCTCCATTTTCACTTTCGAAAATAAAGAGAAAATGAACTATATGAAATCAGAATTCTTTTCTGTCCAACTACAACTCTATAAATGTTTTGACTTCACCTTTTCCTATTCTTTTTACGTTTTTCAATTTTAAGATTTGCAGAATTAAATAAAATTTCCATGATTATTACTGTTTAAAAGTGCTAGCTAGTGGTAAACAGGAGGTGGTAACTATGGTGACTAAATAATGACTCTAAATTTCTCATTCAGTACATAGGACCCAAGACATTCATGAATGGAAAGTAGAGAACCTGAATTAACACTGTAGATTCTGGACCAATCCCAGGTTCATCTACTTGCTCTCCATTGGAGCATGGGCAACTGAATAAACCTCCCTGTGCCTCTGTTTTATCATTTTTTAACATAGGGAGACCCACAAATCTACTTCTTAGGGGCGTTTTTATTGCATGCAAGTACTTTGAGTGAGTGCTGTTGAGCACCTGGTAAAATTGAAACAATGAGAGCTATTATTATTATTTTTTAATTTTTAAAATTTGTTTTAATTAGTTAGACATGATGGTAGAATGATTTATGCATTTTGATTAATCATATATAAATGGAGTATAAGTTTTCATTTTCAGATTGTACGTGTTGTACAATCACATTGGTCATGCAATCATACATGTACATGAGGTAATACTGTCTCCTTCACTCCACAATCCTTCCTACCCCTTTACCCGTTTCTTCACTCCCCTCTACCTAAAGTAATTCTATTCTTCCCTAGCACACCCCACTACTGTGAATTAGCATCCACATATCAGAGAAAACATTTGTCCTTTGTTTTTTGGGGATTGGCTTATTTCACTTAGCATGTTATTCTTCAACTCCATCCATTTACTAGCAAATGCCATAATTCCATTCTTCTTTAAAGCCAAATAATATTCCCTTGTATATATATATATATGTACTACATTTTCTTTATCCATTAATCTATTGAAGGACTCATAGTTTTGTTCCATAGTTTAGCTATTGTGGATTGAGCTGTTATAAACATTGATGTGGCTTTGTCACTGTAGTATGGCTACTATTAATGTTCCTCATAATTTCACCATGAACAGTGAATCAAAACAAATTAGAATCTGTATTAATCCAATAAGAACCATTGACAGACTCCAGGTTTAAAGAACAGTATTCCTGTAACTTATGAACACATTCAGGGTGTAAGATAAACCTGCATGTCTAAGGAATTATCTATTTCATTATATAAAGTACTAGGAATATTTACCTATACAGGAACATATCAGGAAAGAAAGTGAGAGGATACTATTCTCTGGATTTGGTAGTGGGGAGAACATGTACAGATGAGCTTTCTTTAGAGTCCAGCTATGATGAACCTTCTACGTGTCTTGTTCAAGTTACTCTTACTTTCTGATTCAGGAGTACTATGGATGTTAAAGCTATACACTGATAAAGGCATAGCTCTTAAAAACACAAGGGTATAAAGTAGTCTATGCCCAATTCTCTTTTTTTCACATCTTACGTCCTGCAATGTTCAGTGTATTTACTGTCATTGATTGTCATTGTAGGATTTCACTAGGATGAATATTCTATAGAGTGCCAAACTATACTATATACACTATTAAATGTATAAAACTATACTACATAAGTTGCATGAATGTATAGTTTACATTGTCAAAGATTTGATACTATAAACAGTGAAAAAATAATATTACTGTAGTTTCCAACAAAACCATGGAATTAACACTATACCATAAAAATAATTTGACACATTTTTAAGGAAAATAGTTCTTTAAAATGATACTCATAATTTAAAATCACCATATGTAGTTCTTTACTATAATAATTTTAAAAATGCCGGTGACAGTAGATGAGGTACTTCCCTGAGCATGGGTTTCTTTATGTACCTATCTCTGACATATATGCTGGGATAATTTCAAGACTGACACAGAAAAGTTCCTATGTGCTTCCAGGAAATAACAGACATTTGTCACCTTATATTCTCACATTCTTGGTATGTCATACAATTTTAAATTCACTCATCCAAATGTTCTAAAAATGATTATACTTTTTTATTTACATATCATGTAAAATATAATATCCCATAAACTCAAGTAATAAAATCAGTGGATTCTTCTTTGTACTTGTAACATATATTACTTGTCATTTGGCAAACTTTAATAAATATTAATCAGGATGTTCCATTAAACCAAATATACTTGGTATATTTGAATTAATTTGTGTTTTGTCAACTCAATTTTCCCAGTTCTAATAGCTCCTTTGAGAATACATGAACTCTAAGACATTTGCTATATTTAATTAGATCACAGGCCTTTTCAATAAGTATTCATTTTTAGTAGTTCCATGAATTCACATTTGGGTCTTGTCCTTGATCCACAAATCAATACTTCATTCACTGAGAGTACCTGCAGTGCCTCGTGTACCTATGAGTCTTCATAGAACACATGGTAATATGTGGCTAACCAGTGAATTCATGAATAGTTCTAAGTGGCTACAGAAAATATATTTCCAGAGATCTCCATTATCTCAGTCTCTCAGAGAATCATAAATGTATCCATGTGTATACCTTAAATATAAAAACATTTTAAAATATCGGTATTTATAGCACAAATGTAGTCTGTTATTCTCCCCTGCTGGGAAAACAGCTTCATAGAAAATACAATGTTATGTTTGCAAAACTATCTAAAATCAAGACAATTGCATTTGCAGAAAAGAACATGGAACTGGAGAGCATTATGTTGAGCAATATAAACCACACTCAGGAGTCAAGGATCGTATGTTCTCTCTCATCTGTAGAAGAGAGAAAAAGCTATTTTTAAGAAAAGGGACCTCTTGAAAATAAAAAGGAGACCAATACAATTGAGGAAGATGGAAGAGAGAAGAGAGGAGGAAAAGGACAGTTCTGAGAAATGAAGTCTATCAAATTATGTTATGTGCATTCACAAATATGTCACGATGTATCTCACTCTTATGTATACTCATAATGCACCAAAATTTGATCTAACTAGTGAAAATGAACTTGGTCAAACCCATTATTTGATGGCACAATAAACAAATGATCAAGCAACATTAAGATTAGTTACATGATATTTTTGTCTATT
The DNA here is from genome assembly GCF_902686445.1 of Sciurus carolinensis. Classification (NCBI taxonomy): domain Eukaryota; kingdom Metazoa; phylum Chordata; class Mammalia; order Rodentia; family Sciuridae; genus Sciurus; species Sciurus carolinensis. Next base: position 11,581 of record NW_025920478.1, on the reverse strand, counting down.
CTAGACAATTATTGTGAAGAAACCAAGAAGGACATGAGTTTGAGTGTTTATGATAATTCACTGCTTACTTATTAAGCACTTTACCTACCAGAGCAAAGAGTGAGATGTAACCTCACTACAAAGCTGACGATGGAGTTTTCTCATGGGTAGACACAGAAATCTTCAGTGTGCTGCTCATTCAAAAGAATCTTCCTAAGTACCCTTCCTTACTAATTAAAACAGTGCCCATATCTGCATAATCTCATCCCAGAAAAATGAGACCTTCTGGAAACTTCTCTAAATAGCCAGATTATTATAAGAAAATGGGACATAAAGGACTAGATACTAAGAGAAGACATGTTCCAGATTGAGGAGAATTTGAGTTTTCAGAAATCTCTTGGGTCATTCTAACAAGAAAATAATCCTTCCATTTAAATGTGCAAATTCCATCTATGATTTTTTATATCATCTCTATTTCTAATAGATTAGCTTGTTAGCACATTTGGAATGAATTCAAATTAAGTAATCTTTCCTGAACAGTTTCCTTCCCTTGAGCATTCCCTAGTGGAGGAGAATTTGGGTCTTGCCAAGAAAGTAGCTGACTGCCTAGAGTTATGGAAAAAAAAAAAGCATCTAATTTGAAGAGAAAAAATTCAGATCCCAGGGTAATGCTGTCTCATAGAATGAATCTGAAGAATTGTTTCCCTTTTATGTTTTTGGGAATGGAGAACAATAGACACTAGTTCCTCCTTAAAAGATTGGTAGAGCCAGGTGCAATGGGGCATACCTGTCACTTCAGTCAATCAGGAGGCTCAGGGAAGAGAATCAGAAATTCAAGGCCAGCCTCTGCAACTCAGTGAGGCCCTATGTAACTTAGTGAGACCCTGTCTCAAAATTTAAAAAACAAGGGGCTGGAGAGATAGCTCAGTTGGTAGAGTGCTTGCCTTGTAAGCTCAAGGCCCTGGGTTTGATCCCCAGCACCCCCCAGAAAAAATTGAAAAACAAAACAAAAAAGAAAAGAGCTGGGGATAGAGCTCAGTGATTAAGTGTCCATGGGATCAATCCTTGGTACCAATAAATGTATAAATAAATAAAAATTTGATAAGATTCTACAATGAAGACATCAAGTTCTGGGATTTAATTTTCTTCCTTGGTTGACTTTTATTACTGATTGAGTTTTGTTATGCAATATTGGTATATTTAGATCTTATGTTTTGTCACATTTCAATCTTGGTGTCATATGTGCAGAGGGATTCATTCATGTTTTCTATTTGTTTGCAATTTGTTGGTGTGTATTTGTTTTTAAGAATTACTAATTATCTTTCATATTTCCATGATGTCAGTGGTAATACCTTCATTTTCATCTCTGAGATTGTTTGTTTGGGTCTTCTTTGTTTTAATTTGGTTAGCTAAAATTTTGTTTAATTTTTTTTTAACTTTTAAAAATAACTTTTTATTTGTTGGAATTTTTTAAAATACTTGTTGCATTTTTCATGTTCTGATTTATTATTTGAACTCACTCAATTTTTTTTGTGTAAACTTTCCTGTTTTTTTTTTTTTTTTTTGCCTTCAGAGCTGTGATCCAACCCAGGGATTTGCACAGGCCAGTCTAATACTCTTAACACTAAGCTGCATCCCCAGTTCTAAACTTCCATACTGCTTTTTCTCCATTCCATATGTTTGCAAATATTCTTGGTCATTTTGGGGGTTTTCAAGAAGTTTTCCCTTCCCTTTTTATTTCTTCATTAATCCATTTGTTGTTTTAGAGCAAGGTTGAATAATTTCCAAGTGTTTACACAACTTCCACAATTTCCTTTGTTGTTGACTTCTTATTTTGTTATAGTCAGAGAAGACATATGATATAATTTTGATATTTTAAAAATCTGTTGAGTTTCATTTTGTGGCCTAAAATATGATCTTTCCTGGAAAATGTTCTGTGTGCTGATGAAAATAACACAGTTCACAGCTGTTGTATGAAATGTTCTGCAAATATCTTTTAGGTCCATTTGGTCTATAGTGTAGATTAAGTCTGAAGTTTCTTGGTTGATATTCTGTCTATAAGATATTTCCATTAATGAAAGTGGGCAATATAAGTCCTCATCTATTATTATTATTATTATTATACTAGAATTTGCCTCTCCCTTCAGATTCAGTATTTCTTTTGAATATTTAGGTGGTCAGTTATTGGGTGCATATGTCTCTACAGCTGTAAATAGAAGCAGAGATTATACAACAGATCAACTTGTTTGTCTACCATCTCTCGATGTTTCCCGTTAATTGTTTTCTATTGTCAAATGTGTTCAAAAGAGTTGTCTCTGGGATTGGCTTGTTTTACTTAACCTGATTTTCTCCAATTCCATCCATTTATTTGCAAATGCCATAATATTATTATTCTTTATGGATGAACAATATTCCATTGCGTATATATACAATTTTCTTTTTATTCATTCAAAAAACCAAAGGCCAAATATTTTCCCTGGAGAATGATATATAATGGGGGTGAGGGTGTGGGGAGTGAGAGAAGAATGGAGGAACTTTAGATTATGTAGAAGGAAATGAGAGGGAGGGGGTATGAAAAATGGTGGAACGAGACAGACATCATTACCTTATGTACATATATGATTACACGAATGGTATGAATCTACATCGTGTATAACCATAGAAATGAAATGATGTACCCCATTTGTGTACTATGAATCAAAATGCAGTCTGTAAGAAGTAAAAAAAGAGTTGTTTCTGTGTCTTTGGCTTATTAGCTTGTCATAGATGTAAGTATAAATCTCTGTGTTTTCCCATCATGGTCAAAATGAACATTCCAAGAACAAGTATAATTGAATATTGGAAAATTTATTTATACTCATAAATAGGTCCAAAAGAAAGATGATAAGTTCATTTAATAAGTTCTTAAAGAATAATTAATGCTATATAAATTTCTGAAAATACTTATGTTTATTATTATTTTTCTTAACATAAAATGAAGGAATAAATCTTATACCCAAAGTCAGTACCATGCTTAATAGCAAAACACTAAAATCAATTATTCTTTCTTTAAGTATTTTAAAAGAGAATATTTCTCCTTTTTATGTGAGTTTTCATGTCAAAACAAAAATATAAGAATCACAAATGGAATTCCAGTTAGTAAGGGTGCTCCTAATATCCTGAGAATAGGCAGTAAGAGCAGTGTGCATCCTGTACCACATGAGCTGAAGAAACAGGACTTCATACAAGTCCTCCAGCCTCTGCCAATCCCTCCAGCACCTCCCACTGCAGATTTCTGCACCCACAACACACTCACTGCACAGAAGCTGCCCCTTCTACTTTTCCTATTGGAGGAGACCTTCAAAACCTTTTCAGGCAAACATCAGTAGAAACTAGATAAAATGTTAAAATCATGAGCTGCTCATATATGGGTAGACTCATCCCTTAAAAATTCTTTGTTCAGACTTTCTCTCTCTCTCTCTCTCTCTCTCTCTCTCTCTCTCTCTCTCTCTCTCTCTCTCTCTCTCCCCCTCTCTCTTTATAGTGTAATATCCAAAAAGAAGAAGAGAATATTGATAACAAATGGAGAATCAACTGAACCAGCTAACACATGGTAACACCTAGACATAATTTCCTGAGAAACAAATTACATTTTACATTTTTTTGTACAAGGAATTGAATCAAGGGGTGCTTAACCACTAAGCAAAACATTCCTAGATCTCTTTTATTTTTTTTAATTTGAGACTGGGTCTTGCTAACTTTCTGAGTGCCTCCCTAAATTGGCTGAGGCTGCCTTTGAACTGGTAACCCTCCTGATTCAGTCTCATGAGCTGCTGGAATTTTTTTTTAATATAAAGTCAAATTGTACTGAGGTACAATTTGTAAACCAAAAACTAATTCTATTAATGTATTCAGTTGTACAAACACCACTACAATTAATATATAAAATGTTTATTTCATTTAAAAACAATTCTTTAGGGCCTTGTCATAATCAATCCCTCTCCCCACCTCAGTCCCTGGCAATCACCAATCTGTTGACTATCCATATTTTTTTTGCCTTTTATAAAATCTCATGGAATCATGTGTATGTAACTTTTGGAGTTTGGCTTCTTCAGTTTAGTGTAAAAAAATGATATATTCTATCCATATCATTGCTTATATCTGTGGTTTTCAGTTATATATATAACCCAGTTTTCATATCCACTCATCAATTGAAAGACATTGAGATATTGCCAATTTGGGGTGATCATGTAAAAAAATCACAATAAAAATTTGTGTGCAGGTTTTTGTTTTTTTTTGTTATATTTTTGTTTTTTACAGTACTGAGAATTAAGCCTCGAGTCTTGCATATGCCAGGCAAGCAGTCTACCACTGTACTATATCCCCAGACATTTTAATTTTTATTGAGACAAGGTCTCCCAAATAACCCAACCTGACCTTGAACTTACGACTCTCCTGAATCAGTCTCCTGAGTAACACTACTGTGACCAGTGATGTGCAGTATTTTTTTTTTGGATTCATTGTTCACAAATGGGGTACAACTTCCATTTCTCTGGTTGTATACAAAGTAGAGTTACACTGTTTGTGTAATTATACAGTTCCTGGAATTATGTGTGTGCAACACTGTGCCTGGCTATTTTCTGAAAAACAAATTATCTATAAGTTGTTTTAAGGAAGTGCCTCCAGAGTCAACTCAAAGTTGGCTCACAATTGTTTCTTGAAGAATAGGCATGCACAAAAGATATCATCATAGTCCAGTGAATAAATGTGGCATTGCAAGTAACAGTTCAGATCACAGTGATGAACATGGGTGTGGTATGTAAGAGGAATTCAGGATCCCATGCAGAACCTCCTGCCAAAGACATGACTTGACTTGAACCTCAACCTAAAGAAACAACCCACAAATCTAAACAGGAGCACTTAGGAATTTCTCCCAAATAACTGAGATTTACTCGGCAAGTCTTTGCAGAGTGAGAAGCTCTAGGGGAGCTCTAGGGGAGCTCTAGGTTTCTATTGTGCAGGCCTAAACGGTCATTATGTCTCTTCATAGGTAGCATCATACTGCTCAAGGTGGGGGTTTCATCATGAGCCATGTGGAGGAGTTTGAGCTTAAAGCACACACACACACACACACACACACACACACACACACACACCCAGTTTGTAATATGGACATGCAGTCTTCCATTGCCTAAGTCCACTCTTGAAATGCTTGTTTGAGTGGATTCCAGAGGCAAATTCTATAAAAACAACTTAAGTATACTTGAATCCAGAAGAAAAGAAAGGATCAGGAATGGTTCCCATGAAAGGAATCCTTGCTTTTCATATGACAGGAAAATGCAATGTGTGCCTTTGTGTTGTCTTTTGCCATAAGGGGGATGTGACTGGAATAGTTGGTGAAATAGCAATGAGCTGTGTGGGTTGTGTAATAACATTTTCTCAATGTCAGCTTCTTGATTTTGCACTGTACTGTGGTTAATCAAAAGTGTCTTGAGTTTTGGACAGAGTTTTGGAAAGAGTTTTATGACTAAAGTGTCATCCTGTATACAATTGACCCCTCAGCCTTTAAGGAAAACTATCAATAAGTTTATACAAATAAATGGCCAAGAGAATTTAAAAATAAAACAATGATATTGATGTGTATAGTGACATATATGCACATATAATTATGTATATACATATATATATATATATTTAGTAATATGTACTGATACAAAAAGAGAGACAAGACAGTAAGAAGCAAATGTAGAATACTTTTAACTCATGGGGAATCTGAGCAGAGTGTCCAGGATGTCTTTCAACTCTTACATGATTTTGAATTAACATCACATGTAAGATATTTTTAAACAAACAACTATACATGAAAAATATAGAACTAAAACACCACTAAAAATAACAGAATCAATTGGTACTTACTCTACATATGCAAATAGGTCTGAAAGTCTGGTGATTATCAGGTAACCAAACCTACCATTCCTTGGCCCAGGCAGGATTTCTTGGATTGGGCCTGGATATTCTGCAGGTCATAACCTTTCACAGTGTTTTCAACCTTCATGAGCCTTTGTTTGTGCAACTGTAAAATGGCTCCAGTAAGAGGGCCTACCTCATGGTGTTCCTGGAGGACTTAATCATTAGAATGTTACAGGAGGAAACCTACCTAACACGTGTAGAATAAGTTCTGAAAATGATAAGCATTTTATAATGCTGGGTGTGATTGCTACTCACAAACTTTCAAAGAGAATATCATCCCAGTGCTACTTAAGTTATCTCAGAAAATAAATGAATTTAAATGATAAAAATATTTCCCTGGGTATGGTGGTACATGCCTATAATCTCAGCGACTAGGAAGGCTTAGACAGGAGGATAGTGAGTTCAAAGTCAGCCTCAGAGAAAGCGAGGCACTAAGCAACTGAGTGAGACCCCTTTCTCTAAATAAAAATACAAAATAGAGTTGGGATGTGGCTCACTGTTTGTGTGTCCCTGACTTCAATCTCCAGTGCCCCCAAAAAAAGTATTTCTATAAAGCACTCATTCAACAATTATTTACCATGGCTAGCTCTATTAAAGGTGCCAAGAATTGATCAGTAACTTATATTCTAGAGAGAAATAAATAATGGAAAACTTAAAGTAAAATATACAGAGAAGTGCAGCTCAGAGGACTGAGGCAGGAGGACTGCAAGTTTAAAGCCAGCCTCAGCAACTTAGGAAGACCATTTAAAAAATAATTGAATGCAACTCAATCCCCAGTAGTGAAAAAATTAAAAATAATGAAGTCCCTCCAATGGAAAAAAAAAATAAAACAAAACAAGAAAACACAGAGAAGTGAGTCAACAGTGCTACCTTTAAATGTTGTAATTGACCAGAAAGTATGATAGGGATATAAAATATTGGGGTGGATTTTTGAAATATGATCAAAATCTTGGTATATAACTTTCCAAAATAGTGTTACATATGTGGATGTTTATACCTTTTTTAATTATACAAATTGATGCAAAAAACCTTGAAAAGAACCATAAGAAACCTTCAATATAAGGAAACAACATAATGTAACCCTACCAAAGTTTAGTCCACAAATGCCAAGTTAGTTTAATACAATAAAATCCTATGTAATAACTGATCACATTAATATGTATAAGGGTAAAATATTTTAATCACCTAAATAACTGCAAACAAAAAAAGCATACCAGTTTGATTTTATAATTTTAATAAAAACATTGTGACATATCTCAGCTGTCTTCACCATTATTTCACATTATCCTGGATGTAGCCATCAATCCAGTTCACCAAGAGAAATCCATTAGCAGTGTTAGAATTTGATAAGAAAGAAATGCTTATTGTTAGGACAATGACCAAAGAACACAGCAGGAAAACCAAGAAAGAATAAAGAAGTAACAACTAAATTTAAATAGGAACCACCAAACGAACATAAAATTCGTAAAGTCGGTGACATCAAAACAAAGAGAAATGGACAACCTAATAAAGTTGAAACACAAATAATACAACTGTGAATCTCAACTAAAAGAGAATTTATAGACAAAAAGAACTGCAAAAAATAGTAAATCATAGAGTAGTAATCATATTTTAGCAATAATAGTAGTATCATCTTTAGTTTCTTTAATTTTTTCAGTTCTACTGATATCTGATTGACAAATAATAATCATACAGGTTTTGGGTGGACAATGATATTTGATATATTCGTACATTGTGAAATGACAACTATAATATAATCATGTCACATAATTAGAGTTCTCTTTAATCTTTTTGTGGTAGGGCGCTTCAGAACTACACTCTTCTTGGGAGTCCAGTATACAATAAAGCAAAAGTAACAATAGCTACAATGCTATCAACTCCAGAAATAGTTAGCATCTACATGAAACTTGCTACTCCTAGACCAACATCTCTAGTTTTCCTACTCTCCAGCCATGATAGTCGTCATTCTTCTTTCTTCTTCTGTGAGTGTGAAGATTTTAGTGTTCACATATGAATGAAATCAAGCAGTATTTCTCTTCTGTGTCTGGCTTATATCATTTACCATGATGTCCTCTGAGTCCACCCAGGTCACACAAATGATAAGCTTTCTTAACTAAGAACCTGAGAAACACAGTGCCTTCACCTGTATCAGGACTGGGAGATGCTGGTGAGGAATTCATCATATATATTTTTTCAGATTTACCATTTTACAAGTGTTCCACTGTAATATTCATACTTATTGTGCTTTCCATCTTTATTTTAAAAATAAAACTATTGCACTAAAATTATGAATGTAATGCTAGCAAAATAAAATAAAAAGCATATTTAGCATTTAATACTATAACAGAAAAATGGGTAAGAAAGTAAACATAAAATGATAAATGATAACATAGTTACTAAAAATAAATGAAAAAATTAAATAAACATGATTGTAATACTATAAATATTTTATTAATAAAGAGATTACACATTTTTATTGACTTACTAGAATATGTGCACAAAAAATTCCTACATACCTCAATAAATAAGACACTACAGAAAAAGCAATACACTAGGGAACTATGTTAATGTCAAAACTAATAATTTATTATTTAATTATCTTAACAAAAATGCCTTAGCAAATCAGTATCAGTTTTAATTCTGAAATAAATAATGCATCCTAAGAAGACAGCTTCACTGTGAAATGTTTCTCTTCATAGTGAAAGACTCAGTGATTTATTACCTGATATGACTTATTTTCCAGAGTTTCTTCATAGCATTTGTCATCTCTGAGTTTCTCAGAGTGTAGATGAAGGGGTTCAGCATGGGGGTTATGACAGTGTAAAACACATTCAATGACTTGTCAATGGGGAAAGTCTTAGCTGGTCTTGCATACATGAAAATACAGGGAACAAAGAAGAGGACAACCACAGTGATGTGGGAGCCACAGGTGGAGAGAGCTTTCCGCCTCCCTTCCTGACTCAAGTTCTTCAGAGAGTGAAAGATGACCACATAAGACAAGAGTAAGAGCAGAAACACAATAGAGCACATCAGTCCCCCATTGGCAATCACTAAGAGGCCAGTGACATAGGTGTCAGCACAGACAAGTTGCAATAAGGGGTACATGTCACACATAAAGTGGTCAATGATATTGGGGCCACAGAATGGGAGTCCATAAATAGTGCCCAACTGAATTATTGAGTGTAAAAATCCTCCAACCCATGAAACTACCAGCAGCACAATACATACCCATGGTCTCATGGTAACTAAGTAATGCAAGGGCTTACAGATGGCCACATAGCGGTCATAGGCCATCACCAAAAGAAGACATATTTCTGACCCACCCAAAAGGTGTTCTGCAAAGAGCTGAAACATACAAAATTTGAAGGATATGATAACTTCCCCTAAGAACAAGTTTGAAATCAATTTGGGGGAAATCATTGATGAATAAATGATATCCAAACATGATAAATTAGCAAGAAAGAAGTTCATTGGAGAGTCCAGGGTCTTATTGAAAGTTACAGTTATGACAATGAGCAGGTTCCCAGAATTGTCAAAATATAGAAGAGCAAGAATATAACAAAAAGTACTTTCTGCTCCTTTGGATTTTGTGTGAGGCCCAAGAGGACAAAGTAAGGTTCATTTTTCCTGTGTTCCATCTGTTCATTTATTGATACTGATTTCAGAGAGTAAAACACCTTACCTGTAAAACAACAACAACAAAATCCTTATTCATCTGTCTTATATGTTAAAAACGTGTACTGGTGGCACACTACTTTCAGTAGATAGCTGAATCCAAGTAAAATAGGACAAGTTTTCCTGCCCTAAGTGATTTGATACATAACTATGTAGTCCAACATTTAAACTTGAGAAATGTGTTGAAACTTGAGAAATACATTTGTTGATGCCATGCTATAGATTCACAATGCTGCAATTGCTAAAGCTGTTGAGACTTGGGAAGGTCTCAGATGAAGTTACTCTTTAGATGAGTTTAAAGATATGAAATAATAAGAGAGAATGAAAGGGAAATCCATGAAAAGATGTGTTATGTATAACCTCACACAGTGTAATACCCAAGTTTCACTCAAGCTAATTTTCATAGGAAGGGGGATAAAATAAATTACTAATGGAAGACTACAGACCACCAGTCACTGTATCAACACTGGTGCTGAATCTTCAGAAAATGATGCCCTTCCTCCACTTCCTTTGACCTCAGGTCCACTGGAAATGTCACCCCACAGCACCTTAGTACACATGTTTCCAAGAACATTGTGCTCACAGTGATGTCTGTGTCCCCTAAGACAGATGCCATCTCCATCGCTCTCCTCCTTCCTTGCTGAGCCCTCACTAGTCTCACCTTTCAATGTTCACAATTTACCCACCATCTCTTCAAGAAAACCTGGATCTAACATATTTCCCAAATATTTCCCAGCATCTACCCATTAATCAATCACAAAGTTGACTTCAAGCATTAGATGCTTATTGCAGCAGCAACCACTTCCCAGTGCCAAAAGCCATATTCACCTGCCAGAGCCCCAGTTGGTTTAAACACAAATGTGTCTGAGAGTCCTGTTGCTAGGCATTCAAAATAAAGGTATGGGTATTGTTGATCCCTCACACCATGAAGGAAAGATCAGCCTTGACTTCCAGATGACCAGCTTGTGTTCATGTGTCATTCTCCCTGAATCCAAATTTTCTACTCCACTAAAACATGTTGTATTATTTATTATCTCCATTGGATGGAGAACCAATCTAATAAATGTATTGTTATTCCATTACACTTACAAACTCTGTATATCCAAATAGAGCCCCTTTCTGAGGTACCACATGTAGATCCTCAGCAAACAAATTGGGGAGGGGCACAAATAAACCATAATTATTTCATGTGACAATATGAAGAACCAGTATGTACCACAGTCTCAGACAACTTGCCAGTCACTGAAACCTCCTCCTAGCTTTTACTTGTGTATCCCTCATTTACCTAACCTGTAAATCCTTAAAGCACTCTGATTTGGCCTATTTTCAGCACTATTCCTCCCCTCCTTTCAAAAATGATGTCTGCAACTACATAATTGACATCTTCAATTAGATATTCATTTCATATTTACAAAAGAAAATTTTTAATTTTTCACAATAAATCTTTTCTCTTAGATTTTGTCAACCTAACTGAAGGATACCTCCTTCCATTTTGTTTTTCAAGCCAATTTCTGGCAGTGTTCTACCTTCCTTTATTCCTCTCACCTTGCCTATCCATATATTTATCCATTCCCCTGGGCTTTCTATTCATACTATCTTGCAAATGTGATCATTCTCATTCCATTCCCTTGCATCCCCTGGGTACTGTGACAGTCCCTACCACATCTATCATTTACTCTTTGACAGATTCCAATTTCAGAGACCAGAGCAGACATCACAAACTTTAAAGCAATGGTGTGTATTGTACAAAGGATGTGGTACATTAAATATTTTCTTCATTCAACCAACCAACAAGTATTCACAGATCACTATGTTTTGTCACACTGTGCACATAAGGCTAACTTACAGTCATCACTAGTGTCCACTAGTTCACCAAGGCTCAGGGTTTACACTGGACTCATGTCATCAGAGGAGAGAAATCTCTAGCTGACTGAGGAATTAGCTTTTTCACCTCGCACCTTCTTCCTTTCCAGATGGA
>NW_025920477.1:0-87657 GCF_902686445.1 Sciurus carolinensis | reverse complement strand
GATAAAAGAATATTTTTCTAAATAATAGATTTATAAATTTATTTTTAAGAAAAATCATGCAGCTTTCTAATACATTAATAGAGCCAACTATTTCTGAATTGATCCATTCTGTTTCATCATTCCAGATGTCGAACACCTATAAAAACATAAATTGTTCAACAAACATACCACTTGTGGTAATTTTGAGAGAATATGTGATTAGTGTGTTCACAGAATTGAATACTTAGGAATTAACGGGCTAAAAAACAAAATAATCTTTATGAAACTATAGAGAAAAACACAGAAAATATTAATATTTTTATAAGTAGCTTTCCTTCAATAAGAAAAATAGATGAATGACTCCTATAGAAATAAACAAAGAAGATAAACAGGCCACTCTCAAAAAATAAAAAGGGAAATAAATGTTTTCAAAAGGGACAAAGAAATTCAAAAATTGATGAGCCTTTCAAAAATGAAAGTGAAAGTCATAATAGGCTTCCTTCATATCACTGAATAGGATCCAAGATGTTCACCCAGAATGGAAATGGCAATCTCAACTTGGCCCTGGAAAGTTCTTGACTTACACCATATAAAGTAATTTCAGGGCATATCAGAAGAAGCACAAATATTTATTTAGAAAAACAAGGAAATTATGTAGAAATGTAAATAAGAGCCAGATATACACTCACGTGGAGAAGGGGTGCAGGTACTTGAGACTGAGACTCATTTTAGGGGTAATGGACTCAATTTTTAAAAGAAATTTTGTAGATAGTGAACATGAGAAGTGGCAAGGGGTGGCGGGTAAGGGGATACATCTCTGTTGAGCTCAACACTTAATCATGGAGCATGGGTTTTGTTACAGTTGCCTGCTTGTCTCAGGGTCTCTATGTTGATGTCATCCAGTCAACACATAATGTGTAGAATATACTGCTGAGCCTCTAATGATATTCTCCCCTTCACTTTATTTAGTCTAAAGAAAATATTATGAAAACTAGAAATATATATGAATATTAAATTGACTCATAATACTCTAATATTCAAGTTCTTTTAAAAATTTATTTTTGGAGGAGAATAATGTTGGGGAGTAAAGGTGAGGGTGCTCATATCAGTTTTTCAGATTTAAATTCGCAGTTTCTTTTTTGGTTCCCTTTCTACCTCTCCTTGTTTATCCTGCCTCTACCTCAATGGGCATGGAATCATGTTTTCCTGTTCCTATAAAATCCCAAATGTGAATATATATTTTATAGTAAACTAGTAAAGTATTCTTTTAAAAAAGCAGGTGGTGATGAGTGTAATAAGTGTAATAAGTCACTTGTTACCTAATTCATTAAGAAATGTCCCTAATAGATTCTCAGTAGGTTCTCTGAGAAAAATAATCCCCAATACCATTAGAAGGCAAGGTAAAATATGAATGTGTCCACAAGGGAATATTGTGCCTTCTTTCATGTGCAAACAAAGGTCCCCATTCCCCATCCTGAGGGGTGTTACTTACACCTGGACTTGTGAGTCTCTCCTGATGAGAACTCTCCCCTCCAGATGCTTCAGTGTTTCCCTCTCAGATCCCTGCCAATATCTAATTCCAGACTTACCATCAGCACAACCCCAAACTGCTGAACAGAAACTCTAGATGTATAGCCAGCAGGCTATGGTTTAGTACATTCTCCAGGTGATTCCACAGTAACTCAAGTTTGATCACCATTGGTGGAAAGAAATTGCTTTCATTCTAAATTTTTAGGAAGTGTTTAGCAGACACTTTTTTCCATCCCTGGTGCCAGGCAAGAAAGAAATAATTACAGTAATTATATGACAAGCAATAATAATTCCTGGAACATATGAGGAGAAATGTTGAGCCTTGAGGAACCAGAAAAAATGTTCCAGGAAAGTAATGTCTAAAGTGAGACCTGTAGAATAAATAAGAGGAAATCAACAGTCAGAACAAAGGGTTTTTCTGGTGAAGGAAATGCTGCATGCAAAGCAGAGTTTAAATTTTAACATTAACAACAGAGTACCATGAAGGATTTTAAACAGGGGATTACCCAATACATAACATCTTTACAAGTATCATTCAGGCAATGTACTGGGTTGTGGCTAGGCATAAGTGGAAATCAGAAGAGATACTAGGAGGTGACTGCTGTAGTTTAATGAAGAAACTATACTGGAAGCTTGGATAGCAGAGAAGCAGCAGCTTAAGGAACTGTTTAGGAGACAGAACATGTGTGATTTGGATCAGCAATGTCCCACAAAAACCTCCCAAAGCTCCCTGTTACAACGATTTTCTGAGGTAGGGTTTTCAGGAAGTGGTTGGATTATGAAGTCTGTAATTTCAACAATGGATTAATCCATTGATGAATCCATAGCAGAATAAAATTTGGGAGAATGGAAACTGTAAGATATGGGGCCAGAAGGCAGTAGATCCTTGGAGGTCTGTCCTTGAGTTCTATAGATTTAACCTGACCCCGCTCCCCATATCTATCTCTCCCCTCTCCCTCACCTTGCTTTCAAATATAAAGTGATCAGATTTGCATCACTACATACTCCCCACCATGATGTTCTACCTCTTAGAAACCAAGAACAATGGTCCAAATCATAAGCCAAATTAAATTTTCCCTCTTTTTAGATGATTCTTCAAGAAATTTGTCAGAGCAATGGATATCTGGATAACATAGTACCCATAACTAAGAAGGAACATTGTTGAGGATGCATCCTGTTTTCCAGTTTAGAAGAAGGCATTTCATTTCCGTACAGAAAGATCACAGGTGGAAATAATAAAATAAAAGGATGGTGTGCAGAAGGCCATGCTTCAATTTTGAAACTATTAAACCTTATGTTTCTGTAGGATATCCACACACAGAAGGGATCGTTAAATATGTGGATGTTGATTATAGAGCAGAACAAAGAAAAGAAAGAACGTCAAGCTATCTTCTACAGCAAAATGTCAAAAAGTTAAGAACTGAAAACATGACCTCTATATTTTATGATAAAGGTGTCCCCAAAGACCTTAGGAAAGAAGTTTTGGTGGGAACCTGACCCAGTCCATAAATGATAGAAGAACAAGGTTGTGTTACAGATGGCAGATATGGCTTCGGGAAGTGGCAACTTGCGACAGTGAGGCAGAAGATGACAAGAAGAAAAAAGTCCATATCCTAAAAAAAGTTGTACCCCAAAGGAGAGGTTCATGCTGAATTACTTTACTATATTTTGAGTTTTTGAAATTCATCCATGCTTTTCCATCAATCAATAATTCACTCCTTCATATTGCTGAAGAATAGTGTACCATAGGGACATACTATGACTTCTTAATCAAACTTCAATTAATAGATAATTGTACTACTTTTTTTTCAACTAGTTTATTTTCCACCAAGATAGACTAAATTATTATAAGGAGAATTTATGAATTTCATCTGTGTTCTCCATATAGATATGTCATTACAAATAGTAAAAAAATATATTTTACAAGAAACGAAATGGTATTTATTCAGGTAGTACCAGGCTCACTTTTCCCCCAGGAATAGCATATTTTATTATGATTAATGAATATTTCAATCTAGAATATTTTCCTTGAGCCTCATGGGGGAGTCAAAATGATCAACATGTCTTTGCATTTGTCAGTGAGGTTAGAGTTCACCTGAGACTGATGGATTTTTACGTCAATAATATTTAACTGAATATGAACAAACAAGAAATTTCAAATTTATCAGAAATCTGAACAAATTTTAGGTTTTAATACATCATTAAAACTCAATAACTGGAGGTAAGAGGCAGTCCATGCTTCTCTGGATTTTATCCCTCAAATTAGAAGTGAGAAAAAAAGAAATAAGTAATCCTCACATAAACAAAAGCAGACCTACTCAACAATTATTTTGGTCATGACCATCAACTACATTTTTTAAACTGTGAATTAAGGTGTTTTGTAAATCAATCCACCTGAAATATTACCTCCAAAAAATGGTTCATAGATTAGATTTCGGATTTGTCATGACAGGTGTACATTATTTTTTTAAAAATTTATTTTTATTAAATTAACAAATGGAATACATCTTGTTTCTCTGTTTGTACGTGAAGTAGAGGCATACAATTTGTGAAATCATACATTTACCTAGGGTAATTGTTTTTGATTCGTTCTGTTATTTTTTCTTCCCCCCCACCAATTCCATCTCTCTTTTCCCTCTATACAGTTCCTCCTTCCTCCTTTCTTACCCCACTCCCACATCCCATTATGTGTCATCATCTCCTTATCAGTGAGATCATTTGTCCTTTGGTTTTGAGATTGACTTATCTCACTTAGCATGATATTTTCCAATTTCATCCATTTGCCTGCAAATGCTATAATTTTATTATTTTTTATGGCTGAGTAATAATGCATTGTATATATCTACCACAGTTTCCTTAACCATTCGTCAATCGAAGGGTATATAGGTTGGTTCCAAAATCTGGCTATTGTGAATTGAGCATCTGTGAACATTGTTGTGGCTGTATCTCTGTAGTATGCTGATTTTAAATTCTTTGGGTATAGGCCAAGGAGTGGGATAACTGTGTCAAATGGTGGGTGCATTCCAACTTTTCTAAGGAATCTCCACACTGCTTTACAGAGTGTCTGCACTAATTTGCAGTCCCACCAACAATATAAGAGTGTACCTTTTCCCCCACATCCTCTGCAACACCTATTGTTGCTTGTATTCTTGATAATCGCCATTCTAATTGGGGTGAGATGAAATCTTAGTGTAGTTTTGATTTGCATTTCTCTTATTACTAAAGATGGTGAACATTTTTTCATATGTTTGTTGATTGCTTGTACATCTTCTTCTATGAAGTATCTGTTCATATCCTTAGCCCATTTGTTGATTGGGTTATTTGTATTCTTCATGTAGAGTTTTTTGAGTTCTTTATATATTCTGGAAATTAATGCTCTATCTGAAGTATGAGTGGCAAAGATATTCTCCCACTCTGTAGGCTCTCTCTTCACATTACTGATAGTTTACTTTGCTGAGAGAAAACTACTTAGTTTGAATCTAACCGAGTTGCTGATTCTTGCTTTTGTTTCTTGTGCTATGGGAGTCCTGTTAAGGAAATCTGATCCTAAGCCAACAAGGTGAAGATTTGAACCTACTTTTTCTTCTGTAAGATGAAAGGTCTCTGGTCTGATTTTGAGGTCCTTGATCGATTGTGAGTTGATTTATGTGCAGGGTGAGGGATGGGGTTTAGTTTCATTCTGTTGCATATGGATTTCCCGTTTTCCCAGCACCATTTGTTGAAGAGGTTCTTTTCTCCATTGCATAATTTTGGCACCTTTGTCTAGTATAAGAAAATTGTTTTTATTTGGGTTTGTGTCATGGAATATTTTGTTGAGAACATTATATAGTGCAGGCTTTCTATTTGTAAATTCTTTGGTTGGCAACCATGTACTTTCAGAGCTTGAAATATGTTGTTCCAGGCCCTTCTAGCTTTTACAGTCTGGGTTGAGAAGTCAGTTGCTATCCGTATTGTTCTCCCCCTATATGTAATCTGATGTTTTTCTCTCATGGTCTTCAAAATCTTATCTTTATTTTTTAATGTTATGCATTTTCTTTATAATGTGCCTTGGTGTGAATCTGTTGTGATTTTATAAATTTTGTGTTCTATAAGCTTCTTGTATTTGATTTTCCATTTCATTCTTCAGGTTTGGGAAATTTTCTGATAATATTTCATTGAATAGGTTGTTCATTCCTTTGGTTTGTATCTCTGTGCCTTTCTCAATCCCAATAATTCTTAAATTTGGTCTTTTCAGGATGTCCCATTGTTCTTGGAGATTCTATTCATGATTTATTACCCCCTTCTCTGTTTGGGCAACTTTATTTTCAAGATTAAATATTTTGTCTTCATTGTCTGAGCTTCTGTCTTCCAAGTGGTCTAGTCTTTCGGTAATGCTTTCCATTGAGTTTTTTATTTGGTTTATTTTTTTCCTTCATTTCAAGGATTTCCATTTGTTTTTTATTTTGAGAATCTCTATCTCTTTGTTAAAATGATCTTTTGCTTCCTGCACTTGCTCTCTCTGCTTTTTGGTATTATCATTCATTGCCTGCATTTGCTCTCTTATCTCATCCTTTGCTTCACGAATCATCTTAATCATGTATAATCTGAAGTCCTTTTCTGACATTTCTTTTAACATACTGTCATTGGATTTTATGAATAAAGAATCTAGATTTGTTTGGATCATTTTCATTCCCTTGTTTTTTCATGTTGTTCATGTATCTTCCCCTCTAGCAGTGCAGATCTGGGGTATTGCAGATTTTCCCCAATAGGCTTATAGTGGCCCTATAGGTTCCCAAAACCCTTTCCTTAAGGGGAGATCAATATTAGCAGTGCCCAGTTCAGACACTATGCAATCCTAGACCAAATAACCCCTATGAGGACAAGAAAAATTTGTTATAATAAAAAAAATGACTTCAAATATTACCTTCAGTAAAAGAAACAGATTTGTAATAAGGTCTGCAGTTTCAAATAGAGGACAAAGAGGATGCAGAGGGATGTAGAATGTGGCTGTTAATGTGATAAGAAAAGAATATACAGAAGTTCCAGATAATAAAAAGGGTGAGAGTGTAATCAAAAGAAATTGGACATTAGCATGTAAAAAATTAGAAAGAGCCTCTGAGGGAACAGGCAAACAAAAGGAAAAGAGAGCAAGAAAAGTAAAGGAATAAAAACAAATTTTTTCAATAAGGAGAAAAAAGAAAATCTACAGTATAACAGTCATATAGTAATGGAACCTCTCAGTCTTCAGTAGCCTCATGCATGAGAGGTACCTGAGAATGAGCTTCAAGTCTCCAGCAGGCATTTCAGGATGGGATTTGCCCCACCTAAAGATCGAAGCTATGGCTTCCAAAATTATCCAAGATGGCCACTCTGGCTTCAAATGTGTTGGCAAATGGGGAGCTGCAACACGGGGTGTGGACGTGGTTAGCAGGAAGTCCTGCAGGCTGGATGTAGTTTGTCAGGCAGGGGTCCTGGAGGTCAGGTGTGTTTGGTGTGGTTGTGGGATCCTGGAGGCCGCCTGCAATCAGTTGGTCTGGGGTCCTGGTGCTAGGGTGCAGTCAGTTGGTCTGTGGGTCCTGGTTGGCAGGCAGCAATCAGTTGATGTGAAGGCCCCAGAGGTAGGGAGTGATCGGTGGGGCTGAGTGATCCTGGAGATGGGGCTCAGTCAGTCCAGCCAGGGGTCCTACGGGGCCTGGCTGTTGTCTCAAAATGGCAGCAGCCACATACAATCAAACCTGCAGGTACTGTAAGAGTAAAATTCCAGGCAACAGCAGGCAGCTGGTGATCCACTGGCAGTTGGTGATCAGTTTGCTGACTGTTGTGGGACCATTTGGAAGTGAACCTCGGGCGGTGGATGATGGGTAGGTGCAAGGCAGGCAATGGACAGGCAAGAGGCAGGAAAATGGCAGATGATAGGCGGCTGACAGTGAGCAATCTGCCCTCAAAAAATGCTTCGATATGCTGCAGGATGCTGTATTTTATAAAATGCTTTTTCTGCTTCTCTCACAATAATCATGTGATTTTTGCCATCTGTTGATATGGTGAATTAAATTTATTGATTTCTGAATGTGAACCAAACTTGCATCCCTAGGATAAAACCCACTTGATCATTGTGCATTATCTTTTTAATATCCTTTTGTACATGATATGCTAAGATTTTGTTGAGAATTTTTGCATCAATATTCAATAAGGATATTGACCTGAAATTTTCTTTCCTCAATATGTCTCTGTCTGATTTAGGTATCAGGGTGATATCGGCTTCATAGAATGAGTTTGAGAGGGTTCCCTCCTCTTCTATTTCATGGAATCCTTTGAGGAGCATTGGAATGAGATCTTCTTTAAGGGTTTTCTAGAACTAGGCTGAGAATCCATCTTGTCTTGGACTTTTCTTTGTTGGTAGGCTTTTGATAACTTCTTCTATTCCATTATTTGAAATTCATCTTTTTAAATTGTGTATGTCCTCCTGGTTCAGTTTAGTTATGTCATATGTCTCTAGAAACCTGTTGATGTCTTCAAGATTTTCTCTGTTTTTAGAGTAGAGATTTTCAAAATAGCTTCTGATTATGTTTTGTATTTCACTCGTGTCTGTCAGTGATATTTCCTTGTTCATTCTGAATTTTAGTAATTTGAGTTTTCTCTCTCCTTGTCTTTGTTAGTGTGGCAAAGGGTTTATCAATTTTGTTTATATTTTCAAAGAATCAACTATTTATTTTGTCAACTTTTTTGACTGGTTCTTTTGTTTCAATTTCATTGATTTCAGCTCTGATTTTTATTATTTCCTGTCTTCTACTACTTTTGGTGTTGCTCTGTTATTTTTTTTTTTCCCAGAGGCTTTGTTCTGTAGTTAGGTCATTTATTTGTTGATGTTTTCTTCTTTTATTGAATGCACTCCATGAAATATATTTTCCTCTAAGTACTGCTTTCATAGTTTCCCAGATATTTTGATATGATGTTTCTCTGTTCTCATTTACCTCTAAGAATTTTTTAATTTCCTTCCTGATATCTTCTGTTATACATTCATCATACAATAGCATATTATTTAATCTCCAGGTGTTGCAGTAGTTTCTGTTTTTACTCTTTCATTAATTTGTAACTTCAATCCATTATGATCTGATAGAATACAAGGTAGTATCTCTATCTTCTTGTATTTACTAACATTAGCTTTGTGGCATATAATATGGTCTATTTTAGAGAAGGATCCATGTGTTGCTGAGAAGAAAGTGTATTCGCACCTTGCTGAATGGTATATTCTATAAATGTCCATTAAGTCTAAATTATTGATTGTGTTATTGAGAACTATGGTTTCCTTATTCAATTTTTGTTTGGAGGATCAGTCCAGTGGTGAGAGAGGTGTGTTAAAATCATCTATAATTAGTGTGTTGTGGTCAATTTGATTTCTGGCATTGAGAAGAATTTGTTTGACATATATGGATGAGCCACTGTTTGGGGCATAGATATTTATGATTGTTATGTCTTACTGATTTATGCTTACCTTACACAGTATGAAATGCCTTTCTTTATCCCTTCTGACTAACTATGGCTTGCCGTCCATGTTATCTGATATGAGGATGGATACTCCAGCTTTATTGCTGTGTCTATTTGTATGGTATGTTTTTCCATTCTTTCACCTTTAGTCTGTGGGTATCTTGTTCTATGAGATGAGTCTCTTGCAGGCAGCAAATTTTTGTATCTTTCTTTTTAACCAATTTGCCAGTCTATGTCTTTTGATGATGAGTTCAGGTCATTAACATTCAGGTTTATTATTGATATGTGATTTGTATTCCCAGTCATTTGGCTCATTTTTATTTTATTTATTTATTTTTTTGACATGACTTGGTTTCTCCTTTTTTTGGCTGTTCCTTTAGGGTAGTTCCTCCCTTTGCCAATTTGCATCACTGTTTTTCATGTCTTTCTCATGGAATATTTTGCTCAGAATGTTCTGTATTTATAAATTCAGATTTATAAAATAATCTGGATTTTATTTTTTATAAATTACTTTAGGTTTTGTTTATCATGGAAGGATTTTATTTTGTTTTCAAATCTGAAGGTAAGTTTTGCAGGGTATAAGATTCTTGTTTGATATCCATTGTCTTTCAGAGCTTGAAAAATGTTGTTCCATGCTCTTCTAGCTTTTCGGGTGTGGGTTGAAAAATTTGCTGAAACCTGTACTGGTTTCCCTGAATGTAATTTGATTTTTCTTTCTTGCAGCATTTAAAATTCTGTCTTTATTTTTATGTTAGGTATTTTCATCATAAAGTTCCTTGCTGTGGGTCTATTGGAATTTTGTATATTTGGAGTCCTATAAGCCTCTTGTATTTGATTTTCTATTTCATTCTTCAGATTTGAGAAATTTTCTGATATTATTTCCTTGAATAGATTGTTCGTTCCTTTGGTTTGTTTCTCTGTGCCTTCCTCTATCCCAACAATTCTTAAATTTGGCCTTTTCATGATATCCCATAATTCTTGTAGGTTCTGTTCATGATTTCTTACCATCTTCTCTGTTTGGTCAACTTTGTTTTCAAGGGTAAATATTTTGTCTTCAATGTCTGAGGTTCTGTCTTCCAAGTGTTCTATCCTATTGGTTATGCTTTATATTGAGTTTTAAATTTGGTTTTTTGTTTCCTTCATTTCAAGGATTTCTGTCTGGTTCCTTTTCAGTATCTCTAACTCTTTATTGAAATGATCTTTTGCATTGCACATTTGCTCTTTTAACTGTTGAGAGGTGCGATCATTGAAAGTCTGCATTTGTTCTTTCATCTCATCATTTGCTTCTCTGATCATTTTAATTATGTACATTCTGACTCCCTTTCTGACATTTCTTCTGCCATGCTGTCATTGGATTTTATTGCTATAGCATCTAGGTTTTTTTGGGACTTTTCTTTCCTTGTGTTCTCATATTACTCAGGTATCTACACCTCTAGTAGTGAAACTCTGAGATATTGCAAATTTCCTCTATTGACTAATATTGTCTCTGCAGATTTCCAATAACTCACCTGTTAGCTGTTAGTAGCCTGTAGTCTTGGAAGAACATGATAATGCAGTGCTCCACAAGGAAGCTGCCCCTCTAGGGGTGTTGGCCTTCAGGTTGGTATATTCCCTGTCAGTGGGCAGAGGCACCTCCACTTGTTGACTGATGGTCAGCCAAAGGGGAACTACACTGCAGGCAGGGGCACGTGTGATCTGGGCCTGTGTCTCTGCTTCTACTGCCCTGGTGGGAAAGCCTCACCCAGTGGGAAAGACTGAGGTGTTGGAGAAGTTTTGCTGGGCAGCTTTCCTCTGAGAAGTTCCCTTCAGTCCAGAACTACCACCTGGACTGGGAAGCCCTCCTCTGTGATGTTCCCAGGGGTCCTGACATACTGCCTGGACTGGGGAGCCTGGCCCTGCAAGGGACTCCCTTGCTGGGTGGCCTTCCACTGCTACATCCCCTGGGGACTGGAGATACCACCTGGGCATACTCTCACTCTTCATTGAAGTCTCTCACTGTTCAGCCCTCCTCTACAATGCTCCAGGTTGACTGAGTTCTTGACTCCAGCAGGGTAGTCCCACTGGGCCACTCTACTCCATGAAGTTCCCTGCATTTTGGGACTACTGACCCATTTAGGGAACCAGATCAGTGGGAGAGACTTCACCCGGTGGTGTGGGTTGGTCTTGAATCTCTCAATACCTCCTCTTCTTGACTCCTGGATCTTGTCAAAGTTCCTCTGGCCTCCTGTAGGTGTCTCAGGAAAGGAGCTGCACTTCCAATGATGATGGTCACACCCTCAGGGAATAATTTAAAATGTCTGCACCAGCCTATAAAGAAGTCTCTGGCTAGCTCTGAGATATAAGTGGACTGACTCATCTGCCAGCTTGCACCAAGATGGCGACAGACCTCAGTGTGGTGGTCAGGCAGGGTCACTCAGTGATGGAGTCTGTCTTTGGCCTGGTGGTTGGGTGGGTTGGTTGCCCGCTGCCTAGCTCCACTGGCTACCTCTTAGATGCAGGTGGCCTGACTCACCCGCCAGCTCACTCTGCAACAGTGACAGACCAGTGATGGTGCCTGTCCTTGGTGCAGGGGTCAGGCAGGGTAGCTCAGTGATGGTGCCCGACCTAGGTGCAGGGATCAGGTGGGGTCACTCAGTGATGGTATCTTTTATTGGTCTGGTGGTTGGGCGGGTTTGCTGCCCACCACCTAGCTCCACAAGGCAGGTGGGTTATGTGCCTGCCAGCTACCTCCAAGATGCAGGTGGCCTGACTTACCTGCCAGCTCACTCTGCAACAGCAACCGATCAGTGATGGTGCCCATCTTTGGTGTCAACATTTGTATTATTTTGAGTGTTTGGCTGCTGTGCACATTTACAGTTTTCAAGTATTTTCTCTTTTGGTATATTTTAATTTATTTTTCCATCCTCTATATCTAGGAGTAAAACTGCTTTTTCACAGAGCCAGTTAAATTTTTTTCATACCATGAATTAAACTTGGTGGTGCTTAACAATGATCCCAATCCCCATCTCCTTATATTTTTATTTTGAAACAGGATCTCAATAAATTGTTTAGGGCCTTGCTAAGTTGCTGAGGCTGGCTTTGAATTTTGGATTCTGACTCTGCCTCCAACTAGTTAATTTTTAATTAGAAAGTTAATAATAGTTTTCTACCTATGTTGTTGTAAATACTTTTTAATGGGCAAATACTATTCCATGTGTACATATACATTTTCTTTATCCATTCATCAAAATTTCAAGCTTCAAATAATTAGTGATATATGGTGTGCACACCTGTAACACTAGTGGCTTAGGTGACTTAGGCAGGAGGATCACAAGTTTGAAACAAGACTCAGCAATTTAGTAAGCCCCTGAGCAACTCAGCAAGAACCTACTTCAAAATAAAATATAAAAGATCTGGGAATGTGTCTTAGTGTTTAATCATCCCTGGGTTCACTTCCTGGTTCAAAAAACTAATTTGTGATGAATTTAGATAAATTTATGTATACAAAATGACAGAGAATGTAACTGTTAATCACAAGTATTACACATTTTAGTTCCATACACATGAAAAATTAAAAAAATAATTGACATAATAATTATCCACAAGAGACTTGGATAAGATCACTCATTTTCCAAAATATTTCTAATTATTATGCATTCCTTTATTGGTTTATTTCTTCTCAGAAATCATAAATAGGAACTCAAAACTATTCTAAGAAACAAAGAAATAGCTTTTCTCTCTAGAAAGACTAAGCTCTTCCTGTTACATCATTTACAATT
Source organism: Sciurus carolinensis (assembly GCF_902686445.1). Classification (NCBI taxonomy): domain Eukaryota; kingdom Metazoa; phylum Chordata; class Mammalia; order Rodentia; family Sciuridae; genus Sciurus; species Sciurus carolinensis. Next base: position 74,926 of record NW_025920477.1, on the reverse strand, counting down.
TAGTTGGGGTTTCAGTGGGCATCAGTAGACAGATACACATACAAAAGTTAGTTATTAATCTTCTTTGAAATATTTTTCTCTACTGAGGAAATGAGACTTAATAGAATTAGCCAATGTAATTGTTACAAGTGATTAAGTAGGTTGCTTTCAACTTAGGGATGTAGTTGTTATTATTATTATTATTACTGTTATTATAGCTACTCTGTAGGAAATGCTGCAAGTATTGTAAAACATGATTACAAATAAATAAATCTTTCAAATATAATGCCTTGTGAATCCAAGGAAGTAGAGAAAACATCATCCTTAGAAATGATAGAAGGAATGAACTGAAAAAATTATTTTGTAAAAGAACTTCAAAATATCATTTATATTTTTGGCTAAATATATTATATTGTTCTTTGACTAATTAGCCTGGCCCAGCTATTTACCACATTCATAATGGCAATATAAGGTTGCAAGGCAAATTTTTGTTCTAAGTTTTACTTTTTAATGTTATCTTCAAAGTCCCCTATAAAACATTCACACCATAGGCTTATTTCTTGCTTGTAAAGCTTACTATTTCCAGATACTATGCCAATTACTGTTAATAATCACTGTGTTTATATTGCAAACAGAAACATCTAGGCCTTCATTCCCAGAAAACCACCCCTTATTGAGTGCATTTCTGTTTATAGACACTGTGCAGGATGTTAGCATGTACAAGACTAACAAGAGTGAACACTTTATTAACCTTCTGAAGTACGGGTCAAGAGCTCATTGATTAATTATTTTTAACTGGAGTAAAATGAGAAAAGTAACCAGTTTGCATAGATAACTGATCTAAAATTGATCAAAATTGATCCTCAAAATCTACACCTATGGCTGGGGAGATAGCTCAGTCGATAGGGTGCTTGCTTGCAAGCACAAGGCCCTGGGTTCAATCCCCAGCACCGCAAATAAATAAATAAATAAATAAGAAAAAGAAATCTACACCTAAATAAATTCTTCTGAAAAACTTTTCCTTGGATATATAAATGTGATGTGTTCTTTGTTGTATACTAAAAAGGAAAAGAAATGGTCATATGATTTTGCAACAAATATTGGCAAACTTGAGTCTTTTTGAATTTTTTAATTCATTAAATTAAAACCCATTCTAAATATTTTCATTATATTTTGCAGTTAACTGAAGAAATACATTGATTTTACAATTTTGCACTCTTCAATGTAGCTCATGTTTTCAAAGTATATTTTTGACCTGTTCATACTTGTTTGTGTATTTTTAATCCAATGGTTCTTTGATCCTTATGCATTTACACATGTCCTCATCATTTTTATTATCACTTATTTTCCTTTTTTTGGATTAGGGTTTAAATGGCTCTCAAGTGATTCAGTGCAAGTATTAGCTCATACTTTTTCTTTATGACACAAAAAGTGGTATTTTTTTACCTCAATTATGCCTTAATTCCTTGCTTGTAGCTGTATAGACTAATCACTTCATTACTTTATATGCAGATACTCTCTTTAATTTCCCCAATAAGAGATGTTAGTAGATAATTAGAATACTTATTTTCTTGAATTAAACAAGTCTTTTCCAATATAATTTGCCTGTACTTGTTAATCGCAGTGCCTTCTTAGAAATCAATCCATCTCTCCACCACCAAAAAAATAAGCAAATGAAGTGAATACAGTTCTAATGTTTCCATCTATATTGAATTAATCTTATTTAACACAGTAATTGAGAAATTCAAGCATGTAGGGGAAATATTATATTCTTGTCTAGTTTGTCAACATATGGTTTCTGGTTTTGTATACAAAAATTAATTTTAAGATATCTCTGATGATGTCATGATGCTATTTTTAGAATTTTATATTAGAATGTGTTCATGTGAATTGAGCACCTTTCAATAGCAATACATGCATGATTTTTGCCATATTATTTTCTGGCACATTATCAAGCACTGCAATGATTTAACAATCATACTCTTGTTGATTTAGCGTCTTGCAAATAAAACATATTTCTTCAGAAAACTAACCTCTATATAGCATTCTTTTTTTTTATTGTAAACAAATGGGATACATGTTGTTTCTCTGTCTGTACATGGCGTAAAGGCATACCATTTGTGTAATCATAAATTTACATAGGGTAATGTTGTTTGATTCATTCTGCCATTTTTTCCCTTCCCCCCCTCCCCTCCCACCCTTCCCCTCCATATATACAGTCCTTCCTTCCTCCATTCCTGCCCCCTCCCTAAACCCAACTCCAACCCCAACACTAACCCTTCCCAACCCCATTATGTGTCATCATCCACTTATTAGCGATATCATTCTTCCTTTGGTTTTTTGAGATTGGCTTATCTCACTTAGCATGATATTCTCCAATTTCATCCATTTGCCTGCAAATGCCATAATTTTATCATTCTTTATGGCTGAGTAATATTCCATTGTATATATATACCACATTTTCTTTATCCATTCATCAATTGAAGGACATCTAGGTTGGTTCCACAATCTGGCTATTGTGAACTGAGCAGCTATGAACATTGATGTGGCTGTATCTCTGTAGTATGCTGATTTTAAGTCCTTTGGGTATAGGCCAAGGAGTGGGATAGCTGGGTCAAATGGTGTTTCCATTCCAAGTTTTCTAAGGAATCTCCACACTGCTTTCCAGAGTGGCTGCACTCATTTGCAGCCCCACCAGCAATGTAAGAGTGTACCTTTCTCCCCACTTCCTCTCCAACACCTGTTGTTCCTTGTATTCTTGATAATCGCCATTCTAATTGGGGTGAGATGGAATCTTAGGGTGGTTTTGATTTGCATTTCTCTTATTACTAGAGATATTGAACATTTTTCCATATGTTTGTTGATTGCTTGTAGATCTTCTTCTGTGAAGTGTCTATTCATTTCCTTAGCCCATTTGTCAGTTGGATTACTTACATTCTTGGTGTAGAGTTTTTTGAGTTCTTTATAGATTCTGGAGATTAGCGCTCTATCTGAAGTATGATTGACAAAGATTTACTCCCACTCTGTAGGCTCTTTCTTCGCATTGCTGATAGTTTCCTTTGCTGAGAGAAAGCTTTATAGTTTGAATCTATCCCAGTTATTAATTCTTGCTTTTATTTCTTGTGCTATGGGAGTCCTGTTGAGGAAGTCTGGTCCTAAGCCGACATGTTGAAGCTCTGGACCTACTTTTTCTTCTATAAGATGCAAGGTGTCTGGTCTGATTCCGAGATCCTTAATCCATTTTGAGTTTAGTTTTGTGCATGGTGAGAGATATGGGTTTAGTTTTATTCTGTTGCATACTGGATTTCCAATTCTCCCAGCACCATTTGTTGAAGAGGCTATCTTTTCTCCATTGCATATTTTTGGCCCCTTTGTCTAGTATGAGAAAATTGTATTTATTTGGGTTTGTGTCCATGTCCTCTATTCTGTACCATTGATCCACCTTTCTATTTTGGTACCAATACTATGCCGTTTTTGTTACTATTGCTTTGTAGTAGAGTTGAAGATCTGGTATTGCGATACCCCCTGCTTCACTCTTTCTGCCAAGGATTGCTTTAGCTATTCTGGGTTTTTTATTCTTCCAGATGAATTTCATAATTGCTTGCTCTATTTCTCTAAGGTACATCATTGGGATTTTAATTGGAATTGCATTGAATCTGTATAGCACTTTTGGTAGTATGGCCATTTTGACAATATTAATTCTTCCTATCCAAGAACATGGGAGATCTTTCCATCTTCTAAGGTTTTCTTGAATTTCTTTCTTTAGTGTTCTGTAGTTCTCATTGTAGAGGTCTTTCACCTCTTTTGTGAGATTGATTCCCAAATACTTTATTTTTATTGAAGCTATTGTGAATGGGGTAGTTTTTCTAATTTCTCTTTCTGAAGATTCATCGCTTATGTATAAAAATGCCTTAGATTTATGTGCATTGATCTTATATCCCGCTACTTTACTGAATTCACTTATGAGATCTAAAAGTTTTCTGGTGGAATTTCCTGGTTCCTCTAAGTATGTAATCATATCATCAGCAAATAGGGATAGTTTGAGTTCTTCTTTTCCTATTCGTATCCCTTTAATTTCGTTGGTCTGTCTAATTGCCCTGGCTAGAGTTTCAAGGACGATATTGAATAGAAGTGGTGAAAGAGGGCATCCCTGCCTTGTTCCACTTTTTAGAGGGAATGCTTTCATTTTTTCACCATTTAGAATGATATTACCCTTGGGTTTAGCGTAGATGGCCTTTACAATGTTAAGGAATGTTCCCACTATCCCTATTTTTTCTAGTATTTTGAGCATGAAGGGGTGCTGTATATTATCAAATGCTTTTTCTGCATCTATCGAAATAATCATGTGATTCTTGACTTTAAGTCTATTGATATGGTGAATGACATTTATTGATTTCCTGATGTTGAACCAATCTTGCATCTCTGGGATGAAACCCACTTGATCATGGTGCACTATCTTTTTAATATGTTTTTGTATGCGATTTGCTAAAATTTTGTTTAGAATTCTTGCGTCGATGTTCATTAAGGATATTGGTCTGAAATTTTCTTTCCTCGATGTGTCTCTGTCTGGTTTAGGAATCAGGGTAATATTGGCTTCATAGAATGAGTTTGGGAGAGTTCCCTCCTCTTCTATTTTCTGGAATACTTTGAGAAGTATTGGAATGAGCTCTTCTTTAAAAGTTTTGTAGAACTCTGCTGAGAACACATCTGGTCCTGGACTTTTCTTTATTGGAAGTCTTTTGATGACTTCTTCTATTTCATTACTTGAATTGGTCTATTTAAATTGTGTATGTCCTCCTCGTTCAGTTTAGGCAATTCATATGTCTCTAGAAACCTGTTGATGTCTTCGAAATTTTCTATTTTGTTGGAGTATAGATTTTCAAAATAGCTTCTAATTATGTTTTGTATTTCGGTCGTGTCTGTTGTGATATTTCCTTGTTCATTCCGAATTTTAGTAATTTGGGTTTTCTCTGGTCTTCTCTTTGTTAGAGTGGCTAAAGGTTTATCAATTTTGTTTATTTTTTCGAAGAACCAACTATTTATTTTGTCAATTTTTTGTATTGTTTCTTTCATTTCAATTTCGTTGATTTCAGCTCTCAGTTTAATTATTTCCTGTCTTCTACTACTTTTGGTGTTGGTCTGTTCTTCTGTTTCTAGGGCTTTGAGCTGTAGTGTTAGGTCATTTATTTTTTGAGTTTTACTTCTTTTATTAAATGCGCTGCATGAAATAAATCTTCCTCTAAGTACCGCTTTCATAGTGTCCCAGAGATTTTGATATGATGTTTCTTTGTTCTCGTTTACCTCTAAGAATTTTTTAATTTCCTTCCTAATATCTTCTGTTATCCATTCATCATATAGTAGCATATTGTTTAATCTCCAGGTGTTGGAGTAGTTTCTATTTTTTACTCTTTCATTAATTTGTAACTTCAATCCATTATGATCTGATAGAATCCAAGGTAGTGTCTCTATCTTCTTGTATTTGCTGACATTAGCTTTGTGGCATAGTATATGGTCTATTTTAGAGAAGGATCCATGTGCTGCTGAGAAGAAAGTGTATTCGCTCTTGGTTGGATGGTATATTCTATAAATGTGTGTTAAGTCTAAATTATTGATTGTGTTATTGAGATCTATGGTTTCTTTGTTCAATTTTTGTTTGGAAGATCTGCCCAGTGGTGAAAGAGGCATGTTAAAATCATCTAGTATTATTGTGTTATGGTCTATTTGGTTTCTAAAATTGAGAAGGATTTGTTTAACATACATGGATGAGCCACTGTTTGGGGCATAGATGTTTATGATTGTCATATCTTGCTGATTTATGCTTCCCTTAAGCAGTATGAAATGTCCTTCTTTATCCCTTGTAACTAACATTGGCTTGAAGTCCACATTATCTGAAATGAGGATGGATACTCCAGCTTTTTTGCTGAGTCCATGTGCATGGTATATTTTTCCCCATCCTTTCACCTTTAGTCTATGGGTATCTCTTTCTATGAGGTGAGTCTCTTGCAGGCAACATATTGTTGGATCTTTCTTTCTAATCCAATCTGCCAGTCTATGTCTTTTGATTGATGAATTCAGGCCATTAACATTCAGGGTTATTATTGAGATATGATTTGTATTCCCAGTCATTTGGTTCATATTTAAAATTTTTGACACATCTTGGTTCCTACTTTATTTGACAGTTCCTTTAGGATAATTCCTCCCTTTGCTGATTTGCTTCTTTGTTTTTTATCTCTTCCTCATGAAATATTTTGCTGAGAATGTTCTGTAATGCTGGCTTTCTTTTTGTAAATTCTTTTATCTTTTGTTTATCATGGAATGATCTTATTTCATCGTCAAATTTGAAGGTAAGTTTTGCTGGGTATAAGATTCTTGGTTAGTATCCATTTTCTTTCAGAGCTTGAAAAATGTTGTTCCAGGCCCTTCTAGCTTTTAGGGTCTGGATTGAAAAATCTGCTGATATCCGTATTAAAGGCTATATAGCATTCTTTAATTCCAAATCAGTGCCTTTTCTATTGCATTTTCCATATTAGGCTCAGTTGCCACTTATTGTTCACCTCTCATGATAGTTGGTGCTCTTTTGATGCAGTTCTGTTCTCTCATAATTGTCTGGTTACATTTCTTATCAATGTAATTTTTTAACTTACAAATCTCCCTGCATTTATTCTGCTTACTATTCATTTCTGCTGATATAGTGAATTGTTTAAATAATATTTTTCACATCTTTTCTCTGTTGACTAACATACTGATATGTCACCATAAGTTTCTTCAGTTTCAAATTTTTTGAGCAGCTTTCCTTGAATATATAGAGTGTCAAAAACAGATATACCTTTAAGTGCAAGTAAAATGCTTGACTAAAACAAAAAATAGTACAGGTTAGATGAACTACATTGGAAAAATTAGAACACATATAGCAATTTGTAGCTCTGTGAACCCGAGCAATTAAAATTTTCAGCCTCAGTTTCCTCTTGTAAAATATAAAGAGAGGAGTAGCTATGTAAAATCTGGGAGTAGAATGAATAAAGCAATTTTATGTAAAATTCTTAGTTTATCTCATGCATAGGAGTCTCTTGACTTTATATAAATATTGTTTTACTTATAATACTGACAATATTTGTAAAATCATTGAGAAGTTTTGATGTGGGAAGGAGGACATTCTGCATGTGCAGAAATGCTGTAATGGAAGAGACTTCTCAGAGTAGGTTAAATTATATGAAAGTAATTTCAATATTGTTTAAAAGTGAAAACACATATTTCTCGGAAAAGTAAACATCAGTAGCACAGACCTGGGAGCAGCGTAGGACAGCATGGTCCATATAAGTAGAACTAGTAGAAAGAGAATATATAAGTTTCTCTGACAAGGAGACAATCAGTTTACACTAGAAGGAGAAAATAACTGTTGCAAATAAGGACAGTTGAAGTGTCTTCATTTGATTTTGAGAAAAAAGGGAAATTTGGAGATTAAATTTTTACAGAATGAAAGAGGAGGATTGATGTTGAATCCCTTGAGAAGGTTTTTAAGTGTTGTTTTGTGTTCTGGATTACTGGAGTAACAACATAATTGGCATTGTATCAAAAAATTTTATGTCCCATTTGCATGATTACAAGGAATAGAATTCATAGATAAAAAGGCATTGGATTTGTGTTGAAAGTAGTGGAGAAGTACAAGATAGTTGTTCACTTATCTTTCGCACTTTCTCTGAAGCCACTCTGAAATAGAAAATTGTCTTTGCAAGGATGCATTCAGGAAATGCACATAAAGTGAGGGGTTGGGGATAAAAGTATAGAAGTTATTTCAAATGTGGGAATAGTTTGAGAAACACAGAAACAATATTAGAAAGACACTCAGTAAATACTTATTGCTTGTTGTGCTTATATTTGTCTTATATATAATATTGAAATGAAAAATTATATATATCATAAGCACTTAAAAATGAGTGATTGACTCATACATGCTATGCATTATTCTTAAATAACAAACACATAACCAGTTATTGCAGAATCTAACCAATTGAGTGAAGTCAACATCCCACCTTATTAAATACTAAGAAAAACAAAACAAAACAAAACAATAATGAAATAGAAAACAGTAAAAATATCTAGGTGTCTTATCAATTTAATTATGGCACCAAAATTATACTCATGAAATGGTAATATTTGGTTTTGATAATACAAAAGAGCAGTTCATGAATGAAAGCCTTTTTTATGATCTAATACTTTTCTGCCAGGTAAGTACTTTCTTACCTGTTGAACTCCATGGTTTTTCTTTTATAAGAAGAACATTCAAGATGAACATTAAACTTACAAAGTGAAAATTTTTAGAGTGTCAACCTTGTTCTGTTTCCTAATCACTTCATAATATTATCTCAAATATTTTCCTCAATAAAGTAATAAATTTTAAGTTATTATAAAATTTTGGTAGCATTTATTTTTGTGTTTGGAACTATTATACTAATACTCAAAATGCTTGCTGTATGAGAACATAATCATAGGTATTGAGTGGTACTTTAGTAGAAAATAGGAAGGGTTTTTCTTAAAGCTGCTTTAAATAATATGTATTATAAAGAATATGCATAAAGCTATATGTATTATGGAACAGGATTTCATAATAAGTGTAACAAAAAGGTGATAAAAATATGGTTGTTAGAGTCCACCTGTCATGTATTAATCAATTCAATTTATTTATATATAATACTAAAATTATTGCATAGATATTTATAGCACATTTTCCCTCTTGAAGAAAAAATATATCAAAGGAGATGTTAAGCAAGAATATTTTCCTTCTATGTTCCTCTCCTCTATGGCATAATAGAGATGCAATATGTTAGTATTATTATAACATTCGTAGAACATTTGACTCTACTTCTTTAATCTAAAGCCCTGTTAATAAAATATTTCATAGTATCTTTCCTTTAGTTCTTATTGTATTATTTCTCACTCAATTAATTTTTACCAAACATGTGATGTGATATGGAAAAGGAAATTAGATGAGCACTAAACAGTATAATATACCTCTATTGATGCATCCAAGGTAACATTATATTTATGGTGCAAGAACACCAAGGAGCACTCATTTGATAATGGACAAAGAAAAATGCTTATCAAATAAAGTATGTGAGGGACTAGAGATATTCTTTCATGAGAAATAACATGAAGACCATTCTTTTATCCCAAACCTGTTATTGATTGTTAAACTGTGATTATATGCTTTGGAATTAACTTCAAATAATCAAACACCTCTGAGAATTATTATGGATTCACTATGATTTGTTAATCAGGATAAAGTACTTCACAGCTCAACAGAAGTAAAAATTGCAACAAAATGTGAGGTTTTGATCACTGACTTCACATTCAATGACTGGAGAAAATGCAGAGACATATTACAGGAAAATTTCATCATCCCCAGGAAATCCAAACTTTCTTTCCCATTGCTACCATACATACCCAGGTCACCGCCACCTCTGATCTAAACTCCTGCACTGAAAGTTGTTTTCCTTGTTTCCATTACTGCCTATGTCCACCTTGTTTTATTCGCTATGCTGCAATCAGTCTCTCTTTAATAATAAATCATATTATGCCATGCACCCCATCCCAGAATCACTCTGTTACTTTCTGTCACATCATAATATATACTTCAAAATTCTGATGAAGAGAAAAAGGTGAGACATAGATTTATTCTGTCTGCTATTACTGCTCTTTGCTTCTAGCTACCCTGAGATTCTTCCCTGATTGATACTAAGGAGGGTATTTGGTTTTTATTCATTGCTGGGGTCCAGCCCTAGCAGGAGTCCATGGGTTCCACACAGGTAAACGGGATGTGGGGAGACATCGTCGGTGATAGATGGAGAATGAAAGACACAGACTCTACTTCTGGTGCAATCACTCCCACTTTATTCTGGGGAAGGGTGGGTTTATACACATTTTTCTTCAGGCTATAATGGCAGTCTTGTGGTTAATGAAAAAGAAGTTTCCAAAGAATAAGCAGAAAACAGGAACCTTACAGATTATCCTTACCTAATCACAATTGTTTTAAGAATATCTAACTATGTCAATGAGCTAATACAATGTTTATTTCCTTAATATCTAAACTCTATGTGACCTAGGACTATTCTTATTACTCTCATGGTTAAAGCGATAGACAAGCAATCTCATGTGACCATCACTACTAGGTCCATCTGGTTAATATCTAAATTGCCGAGTTAAGGGCTATAGGAGGGCAGTGGTCACAGTGGTTCTCATGGTCAAATTTTTTTTACTGAATAAATTACATTGTCTTATGTAGCTCTTTTTTTCCAGAACAGGGCATTGTGCACCAACGTTTATCATAGGGGTGACCTATTCTTTGTAGGAAGGAAGGAATGTTGTGAAACCTTATGCTTTTACCCCACCACCACACATAAACAAAACCATCGTTAGAATTTAACCAGCCTGTTGGAGACAAAGACAGATCTATAGCTATTTTCTCTAGAGGCTTTCAGGGACTCATTGTACAGTTGCAAAATTATTTTTGACTTTGTTAGTGGTAAAGAACCATTGTCTTTCAGATTGTAGGTACTATTTTCTGGAATTTTTGTTGTATTCCCCTTGTCCCCTTAAGCAATCTGTTCAGACTGAAATGAGTAATATATTATCAGAAAAACACAGCAGAAAATACACCATGCTCCAGAGCACAACATCCGGCAATTCCCTTTAGGGTGAGCTTTTGCAATCATCCTCCAGAGGATCTTTGTCAAGCACTGGATGGAATTCCAGATGCCCTCACAATTTATATATTTATTTCTCTGGTAACAGGGATTAAGTCCAAAGAAGCATATCCATAAACACTTAGACACATTCCAATCATCCCACCTTTTTAAAATTTTGAGACACAGTCTCTCTAATTTGCTTAGGATCTTGAACCTATAATACTCCTTACTCAGCTCCCAAGCTGTTGGTATTGCAGGCATGTGCCACCACACACAGATAAGGAGTGTATTTATCAGCACATTTGTATTATTCTGTCCATTTGAAATGCTCTCTAAGCATTGAGAATATTGGTATTAGTATTGACAGTACTCCCTGCCTTCATTCAGGCCTCTATCCAAGATATTTTTCATATTATTCAGCCTGGCCTAATACACCATTCTAAGACCCCTCTATCACCTTATCTAATCTATTTTTTCAGTGCACTTCTTACTGTAAAATATTTTGTGTGTGTTCACTAACTTCTTTCTCATCTAGTAAACATAAGCTACATGAGGGAAGGGTCTTATTTGTTAATTCCAGGATCAAGCAAGTATTTTGACCTTAAACATCATTTTTGTTTTGGAATAAATGAAAAAAATGGACAATAATTTGAAATAATGCTATTTGTATTATTTCAAGCAAAAATAAGTCAACAAGGACCCTCCATTACAGTTTATTGATGGAAAAAAACATTCTATATATGTGTGAATACAGTGTTCACGGACGAAATTGAGCTACTGAGCACTTAAGTTGTGGCATAGTGCAACTGAGGAATTGCATTTTTGATTTCAATTTTAATTTAAATAACCTCATTTCTACAATATTAGAAAGTACAGAATAGAAAAATTATAGGTGAAAAGGTGTAACAAGATCCATTAGACTATCACATTGACCCAAATATTTTATGTGGTTAAAATTAAAGAAGCTGGAATAGGCAAGACAGTAGAATAAATCATACATAACTTTGTTATGTTTATACATGAATGTACCACCAATAAAAATCCACATCGTGTGCAATCACTGGATTTGAATTAGATTACACATATGTATTGTATGTCAAAATATACTATACTTTCTGTATATCTAAAAATAAAAATAAAAATAAATGAGTCTAAAAAATTTAAAAAGCTAGGAGCAGTACTAGTGTCTGTCTATTATCCCAGTCTTGGGAGGATGAGGCAGGAGGATGGCAAGTTCAAGATCATCATTAGCAACTGAGCAAAGCCCAAAGCACTTAGCAATACCTGTCTCTAAATAAAAAATAGAAAGAGCTGGGATGTACCTCAGTAGTTAAGTGCGTACTTCTACATTGTGAAAAATAGTACATGAACTCTCAATAACTTGCTTCGGGTATGGCAATATAGCTCAGTGGTAGAGTGCTTGCTTAGTAGTACACATGAGACCTTGGGTTTGATCTCCAGCACTAGAGAAAGAAAAAAATGCATTGTTTTGATTTTGACTTACAATTAATTAATGTAATATTGGGAATTATGAACCTATATGAACATAAAACATACAAGTTTCTAAATTATTGATAATTAAAGAAAAATAAAAATATGAGATAATTATTTTTGTATTGAAACTAATTTATGAAACAATTATTTCTAATATTGGTGAATACTTTAGATGGATTTATATAAATAGCTGAAAATGACTGTCTAATTTTACATATATGAATTTGCCAATGAAGTATTCAGATGCAGGTTGTATGTGTTTCATATATAGAAATTTTCAGTTATTATTTATGATATTATGAAGTAGGAAATATCAAATCAGAGTCTCATGAATTTACATAAAGTACATATATAAGGCAGCCTATTGCTAAAGTCAAATTTGGAACAAAACCATTAATTTTGTTCTAAAAATAAATAACATAATGGAAGGTTATTGTGTATATATATTTGTGTGTGAAAAACTTATCACTCAAACCATCCATAAATATTTATTTCACTGAGTTATACATTATTAACATCTATAATATCAGTGATAACACTAGATAAATTTTTATATATGTTCAAAGGAAAAATTAATACTTCCCTTTTTTCCCCTTTCTGAGGATTAGCTAAGAAAACAGCTTCCCATTTTTTGAAATAAACCTCCTTCTGCCTATGTTGAAAACTTTTATTGTACTAATTTCCTCCCTCCCTCTGGATTCAAATCACTTTATGTATCTGACTTTATATCTATCATCTATCTATTTATTTCTAGTACTGGGGATTTAACCAGTGGTTCTTATCCACTGAGCCACATCCCCAGTCCTTTTTATATTCTATTTTGAGCCAAGATAAATTAGAGGGTTAATTTACTTCCAACTTCACTAAGTTATGGAGGCTGACTTTGAACTTGTGATCCCCCTGCCTCTGCCTCTTCAATGGCTTGAATTATAGGCGGTTGCCACTGGTTGCTGGCCCTACCACTTTCTCTGTGTTTCTAATGTGTCCACATCTCTTGGAGTCTCTGCTCTCTGTCACTTGCACCTTTAGGTCAGAGGAACCACAAAACAGTCAGGCTGGTCCTGGATTCATCCAAATGCCCTTGCCTATAAGAAAGATAATAACGTACTACTACTAAAACATAAAGCTACTGATTTCTGAGTTAGAACACATTGTCCAATATTTGGATAAGTTTGATTTTGGTTAAAGCACACCATAGTTTTCAGAAATGTACAGTGTTTTCTATGCTTTTCTCTTTGCATTCACTACAAAGATCCTGAGATTCAATCTTTTCAATTAGACATCATGCTCAACACTGAATCTTTCAATGGGATTGAAGTGACTGCACAAGTTTCAGTCTATGATAAATTTTTCTGAACCTATAAAGACCTCACATTAAAGTTGAAGAACATTAGAATGGGTTAAGGAAAAGTCAATTCTGGTGAGAAAATCATCAGTAATATCTACCATGGGAATAGCTTGCTACCCCCTATCGCCTAATGACAACAGAATTCCTTACTATAGGAAAAAGATTCAGAAATAATTCTGTGCAAATGAAATATTTATTCTTTTTTTGGTAAGGTAAAGAAGCATAGGACTTTGATATTTGAAGCAACTGATTTGTTCATTAGACTTTGATACTTTCTTGATGTTCAAAACAATTTAACTCTTCAATGAGGACCATTACTTAATTCTTCCAAGTAAGTATTTGTATGTTGCATTTGCATTGGATAGAAATTACAAATGAGCCACAGTGAATTTAAGTTTTGAAAACCATAGGTTATTTACTTTAGACATGGTTTTAAAATCTGTCATCACAGTTCTACTTGTTGGTACAGAATTTTTAGAAATAGCCTTATGCATTAATTTATATACCCTGCTAAATTATCAGCATTTATTCTGAGGACAATCATTCTGTATACAATATCATTCTTTAGTCATTCACAAGAAACAGAACACAATCAAAAACTAGTAGTTATATTAATGTAATTGACAACAATATAATAAAATTACATTTAATTACTTTGATAATTTAGAGAAAAATAAATCTCTAAATTGTGGATGTTTGGATGTTTCTGTGTCAAACTTCATTAAATAATAAAATATAAATATAAAAGAAAACTAAGTACTGTAGACAACAGTAGTTTGTGAAGCACCCAGATAGCCACTCTGGATGCAGGGACTCACACAAGAGATTTTATGAAGCAGAAGAGCAGAGTGTCTGTCCTTGAGGGAGAGGGAGAGAGAGAGGGAGGCAGAGGTCATTAGGTCCAAGGAAATGTTACACTGGGGACACAGAAAGTCCTGAGGGCCCCACACACTCTCTAAGGCCTTAGTAGCAAAAACAGGTGTGTCTACCCCCCTCCTAGGTCATTATGACATCACAAACTGTATGGGAGTTAAGGAGAATGCTGCACAGGGCACCACACACTGCTGGACACTGTTCCCAGATCACCATGGAGAGAAAACACTGGGGGGCAGAAAAGGCTGGAAGATCTCACAAGGCCATAGATCAGCACCAAGTTCACATCAGAAGAAGAAACAACAGGAGAAGAGTGATTGCTACATTCATGTGAGTATTAAGGATATGAAATGTCCTCTGAGTCAGGTTTTCAGGCTAGCAGTACTCAGTCTCCTGTGCCCTGTGGTTAAGCACTCTTCACCTAGGAGTTCATAGTATTCTAAGGAGGAGTGTTTAAGCTCCTCTTAAACACTATTGTTCAGCATCTCCTGTGTCCCCTGGGAGAGTACCCTGTCCCAGCAGTGCTCAATCTTTTCTGGTTCCTGCCCTTAATCTCCCTTCCCCAACATTACTCAGGGTCTTCTGAATCCTGTGGGTCAGTGTCACTCTTCCATTACTGCTCAGTTCCCCTCTGGGTATTGTGTGTGGACATATTTCACCTACAAGTGCTTACTCTCCAATGAGCCCTAGTCAACTTAATTCCTTTAGTGAACTCTCTGGGTGAGTCCCTTTCCTGCTAATGTCAGTATACCATCTCTGGCCTTTTCTTGTGGCCAACATGAATTTGGAAACATGGAAAGGTGTGGATACTCCTTCTATCCAATAAACTCAATACCCCTTTGATGCTGCCATAAAAATAGGTTCCTCATCAGTAACTGAAAATACAAAATAGTATAACCATTTCCATACCTTTTTAAAGCTATCTTATCTCTTATGAGGGATGAAGCATGTCAGTATTTCTGCCATCTCTCTGGGCAGTAAATGCAAAGCATATTTCAGTATTTTCAGGATCTTGTCTTATATGACAATGACTACTCTCTTTTGAAAAGAGAAAAACCTTTCTAAGACTTCTGTGTCAAGTACAATTCACACCCTCAAGGGAAAGCGTGAAATGTCACCAAGGCCAATTTTCCTTCATCATGGAGAACTTCTTCAGACACTTTAAATATCACCATTTCCACCATTTCTCATAATACTGAGACACTTCCCAGAAGGCCATTCTCAGAAAGGATTCCAAAATTCTGACATCTGTAGGAGATAAACTCTCTCACTAAAGAGCTCTTTCTCCTTTTTTCTTTTCTTTCTCTCTTTTTTTTTCTCCTCTTGATTCTGTGGTCAAGGACCCATCATGTAACTTGGCTCAGTCTTCTCTAGGTTCTACAGTAAAACTCTTCTCAACCACCATTGTTCATGGTCTTCAGAGTACTCAGGGAGAGGTCCCCTCTCCCACCAGTGCTGTGTCTTTTCTGAGTCCTTCTCTAAATTTCCCCTTGCCCACCATTGCATGGGGTCCTCTGAGTCCTGTTTCCCTTAGTGAACTCTCTGGTTGAACCCCTTTCCTGCTAATATCAGTACAACTTCTCAGGCATTATCTATTTTTCCAGGTCAACATGACTGTAGAAACTTGCAGAGATGAGGAAGCTTCCTATTTCCAACAATCTCAAAAGGTCTGTAGAAATGCCACGCAGAGAGACTTCTCACAAATGCCTAAATATCAAAGATAATTTCAATGGATGTCAATTCCTAGAGCACTAAAGACCTAGTTTCTCCACTCATTGGATATCATTTCCTCACCTTTGCTCAAGTGGCTGAGTTCTCACAGGTGACGTATGCCTAGGATTTATGACAACTTTCTGAACAGTGGATGGAAAACATATATTTAAGTATTTCAAGGATCTCCTCTGATATGTCACTGGATGCTCTCTTTTGACAAGAGAGGAAATGTCCTAGGACATCTGGATCAGGCACAATACATACCTTCAAGTGTCAGTGTAAAATGTGGCCAAGGAAAACTTTCACAACATCAGGGAGGAGTTCTTCAGAACTTTGAAGAAGCGCCACTGCACTGTCCCACAACCCCTGAAGTGACTGAGAATGTTACTCTTGAAAAGGATTCAAGGGCTGTGAGTCATCTTGATGAGTAACCCTCTTCCAGTAGAGGTCAGTCTCCTCTGGTACTTGTGGTCAAGCGCACCTCATCTAACTATATTCAGGCTTCTGTGTGTCCTGCGCTAAATCTTCCCTCTACCTCCATTGCTCAGGTTCATCTGTCTTAGAGTTGAGCACACCTCTTCCACCATTGCTCTGTCTTCTCTGGGTCCTTCCCTTAATCTCCTCTCACCCATCATTGCTCATGGTACTCTGAGTACTGGGGGTGAGTGTCCCTCACCTATAAGTGCTCAGACTCCACTGGGTCCGCTTGGTGATAACCCCTCTCCTAACATTGCTCAGTCTCCTGTTTTACCCTCTAAGCTCATCTAACATGTGATTACTCAGCTTATTCTCAACCTTGTGAGTGAAAGTCACCTATTAGTGCTCAGTCTTTTGTTTCTTTTTTCTGCATTCTGTAACCATTCTTTGCTCATTCTATTCTGGGTCCTGTGGGTGAGGGCACCTCTCTTGACAGTGTTGAGTATTCTCTGGGTCCTGTCCTTAATCTCCCTTCACACACCATTGTCCAGTGTCATCTGTGTCCTGTGGGTGTGCATGCAATTTTCACCAGTGCTCAGTTTCCTCTGGGTATTATGAGTATACAAATTTCAACTATGAGCACTCACTCTCCAATGAGTCCTATGCAACCTGGTTCCATTAGTGAACTCTCTGAGCGAGCCCATTTTCTTCTAATGTCAGTACACCATCTCTGACATTACCTGCATATATAGGCAAACATGATTGTGGAAACTTGGAGAGATGAGGGTGCATCCTCTTTCCAAGACCCTCAGTAGAACTTTGGTGCCTCCATGCAGAGAGGATCCTCGCCAAAGTTTGAAAACCCAAGATGACTTTTATGGACATTATTTGGAGTAGTACTGAGGATCTCATTCCACCAACTCCACACCTTTACTCAAGGGACTGATCTCTTATGAGTGATGTAACATGTTCAATATTTCTAAAATTTCTCTGAGAAGTTAATGAAAAGCATATATTTCATTATTTTCAGGATCTTCTCCAATAGGTCACATGTTACTCTTATTTGACAGGACAGAAAACTTTCTAGGAATGCCAACTCAAGAAAAATGCACACATTCAAGGAACAGTGTGAAATGTGACAAATAACAACTTTTCATCATCATGGAGGAGTTCTTCAGATCTTTGAAATAGGACCATTACCACCATACCTGAGATCAGTGATACAATGGCAAGATGGATAATCTTGAAAAGGTTACAAATCTCTGAGTAGGTGAGAACTCCTCTCCCAAAAAACCAGCTCCTCTGGATACTGTAGTCAAGCACAACTCATCTATCTTTAGTCAGTTTCCTCTGGGTTCTTCCCTAACTGTCCTCTCAATCATTTCTTAGCATCATCTGAATCTTCTGGGTGAGCATCCATCTCCCATCAGTGCTCAGGCTTCCCTCTGGTCCTGCCCTAATTTCCTTTCATCCATCATTGCTCAAGATACTCTCAGTTCTGTGGGTGAGCACCCCTCACCCATTAGTGCTCTGATTCCACTGGGAACTCATGGTGCTAGCCCCTCCTAATATGCCTCTGCCTTCTTTGTTTAAGCTGATCCATTTGCCAAACCTGTCTTTACTAAGTCTTCTTTGGGTTCTGGGAGTGAGCTCCCCTCACATATCATATCTCAGTATTCTCTATTTCCTTTGTCTGAGTTCCCTAACCATTCCATGCTCAATCCTTTCTGGGTCCTATTGGTGAGTGCCCTTCAACTTAGAGTGCTCAGTCTTCTTTTATATCCCAGGTTCTCCAAGGTAATTCTTCTCAGACTTCTCTGGGTCCTGTAGGTGGGTGCCACTCACCTGACAGTGCTCAGTCTTCTCAGGGTCCTATCCTTATTATCTCATCACACACCATGTTTCAGGTTCATCTGAATCCTGTGGTGAGGGCCGCTTGAACACAGGTGCTCAGTTTTCCCTGTATTATTTGTTGGAGTACCCCTTACCTTCCAGTACTCTGTCTTCTCTGTGTCCTCTGGGGAGTGCCCCTCATCCACTGGTATATACTGCTCAGTATACTCTAGAACATCTGGTTTAGCAACTCTCACCCATCAGTGCTCAGTCTGTGTCATGTGCTAAATTCCTGTAACTAATCTTATCTCAACATCCTCTGCATCATGGTTGTGACTCTAGATAGCCTAACATTGCTCAGTCTTTTCTGGGTCCTGTATTTACCACACATACTCAAATATTTCTCAGGGTACTCTGAGTCCTGTGGGTGAGCACTCCTATCCCACCAGTGTTCAGTCTTCTCTGGGTCCTGTCTTAATTTCACCACTGCACCATTGTTAAGGTCCTCTAAGTCCTCTGGTTGAGTGTCCCTCTCCCAGTAGTGCTCAATCTTCTCTGGGTCCTGCCCTGAGTTTTCCTTCATCCATATATTCACAAGGTACTCTGAGTCCTGTGGGTGAGAGTCCCACATTTACTAGTGCTCTGATTCCACTGGATGCTCTTGGTGATTGGTTCTTCTCTAACTTGGCTCAGTCTTCATTTTTTTAAGCAACTAAATATGCCTAACTTGTCCTTAGTCTCCTCTGTTCCTGTGAATGAGTGCCTCTCACCCAACAGTGTTCAGTCTTTTCTCTTTCATTTTTCTGCATTCACTAACAATCCCTTCCTTATTTTCTCTTGGTCCTTTTTGTAAGCAACTCTCACCTTAGAGTGCTCACTCTTCTCTCTGTCCTGTTCCAGCCTCCCAAAGGCAAACCTTGCCCAAATTTCTCTAGTACCTGTGTGTGAGTGCACTTCTCCTGACAGTGTTCAGTCTTCTCTATGTCCTATCCTTAATGTCACTTCATAAACCAGTGCTCAGTGTCATCTGTGTTCTGTGGTGAGCACCACTCACACTCAGGTGTGCAGTTTTCCCTGAAATTTATTTTGGGGTCTCCCTTATCTTAGAGTACTCTCTCCTCCATTTCCTCTGGGTAAGCTCCCCTCATCCAGCAGTATTCAGTACACTCTGGAATCTCTGGGTGAATGCCCCTCACCCATCAGAACTCAGTGTTCTCTGTGCCATCTGCAAAATTTCCCAAATAAATCTTATTTCAGTCTGCTCTGGCTCTGGCGTATGATCATAGGTATTCTAACATTGCTTACCCTTTTCTGGATTTGTCTCAACCTTGCCTACCTCAACATTGTTCATGGTCTTTAAAGCCCTCTGGGTTAGTGCCCCTCTCCCACCATTGCTTAGTCTTCTCTGGGTCTTTCCCTAAAGATTCTCCCTCATCCACCATTGCTCAGTGTACTCTGAGTCCTGTGGGTGATCATCTCTCTCCTATCATTGCTCAGGCTTCTCTGTTTAAATGCAGTTATTTATTAAAACCAACCAGAATCTTCTTCAGGTTAGCTACCAGAGAATGTACTGCCTATCTTCTTTTTCCTGAATCTTTAAATCAGTTGAACTCAGGGGCAGTTCCAGCACTGTGACTCTGGACTGGTGGAAGCGACTATGAAGGAACAATAAGAAGGGAAAGGGGCAGAGTGTTCAAGAGGCAATTTACAGTCCCTGCTTGCAGTGCAACTTGCTCTTCTGTGGTGAATATGGCCCCTGAGTCCTGGATATTCACCCTCATGACAAAGTAATTTTGAAACTCTTCAACCTTCTGGGGAGATCAGCTGGGACAATGTACAGAAGGCACTTGGTGTCCACCCCTGACTGGGAGTCCCCTATATATTGGACCCATCCTGAATCATATGCACTCACAAAGCATCACAACTTACTTTCCTGGAGGGGATGATTTCCTCAGCCATCCATAGTGCACCATGAAGCACACTTCTAGGCTACCAGCTTGGGCCAAAATGAGTCCTAAGATGGAGTAAGAATGTGTTTACAAGGTGGAAGCCACCCCTGACTGGGCACATGCTCTTTCAGCCTGAGAACATGTCTTCCACCTGACCACAGACCAGTGGTCCCTTTTGCAGAGTGAGGGACCTCCAGTCCTGCAGAAATATGCTCGCAACAATGAGAAGGTGGTAGAAAAAAGTTGATGTCCCCAGGCTGTGCCTGGCATGTGGAATGAAGGTAATGGCCTGTGTCCCTCAATGGAAGGTGGAGTATTTATAAAGGGTAGACTCTGAGGAGACCCAAAGGCAGTTTGATTTTTACTAATTCCCAAAATTTTTAGCTTCAGCATGTGAAGATCTCACTCCAATCACAGGAATTTCACCCACTCCTGTTTGTAAAACCAAATATCCTTCCTAACTCTGCCTCTCCCAGGCACTCTAGGGGGATTCAAAGCCTGCTCCCTTTACTAACTTTCTTCAATATCCAATGTGAATATGGATAGAATATAATGCCAGAGTGTGTGCTTGGGACTAGTGAACTAACATTGTGCAGAGGGTAATCATCACCAAATATCTGACTTTTAATTTCTGGCTTTGATGGGTTCCAGAATTCTCATAGATATCCAAACCCAGGGATGCAAATGTTCTTTTTAGGAAATGGCATATAACCTATGTACACCCTTCTGTGCACTTTAAACCATCTCTAGATTGCCTATAATACCCAGTACAATATTAATTTTCTGGAAAATGTTAGAAAGTAAGACCAAAATAATGTATGTGTTTATTTAGTATAGATGAACTCTATGAATATTATCATCTAAGTTTGATTTAATATGAGTCTGTGAAACCTGCAAATTCAGAAGGTTACCTTCACCCTAAACTCTGGAGAGACATAATGTCTAAATATTAAAACTTGGTTAAATCAGGAGGGGTCACCCCAGTCTAAGGGAAGTAGGGTTAAATTACTTCTCACCCTAGTGCTATGAATGAGGTAGTATACTTTTACCATTTAAATGACATAATAACAAATTGCTGAAAATAGGTAGGGTTATTTCTTTCATTTTCCCTATAAGATCACCTAATCCACACAAAAAATTGAGTTTAAAGTGGAAAAGAATATGTAAGATAAAGCTGAGCATTCTTTAGACTTTTGTAAGTGAAGATTAATGGCCTATTCTGGTGGGAGTTCAGAATACCAGTAACGATATAGGACCATGATCAGTGAAGACAGGGCTCAAGAGATTTCAGAATAGGTGAATTCTATGGGGAGTTGGAAGAGGCCATTTGTGTTATGCTCTGGCTGTGAAGTGGTCTCCATTATTTCTGTGTCTGGAGACTTTCTATGAGACTGATTTGGAAGCAATGAACTTCTTATTCTGGTGGAAGAAATGTGTAGGCAGCATAGCATTTAGGATGTGGCAAATATATTGTGAATTCTTTTAGCCAAATTTATTGTGATAATCAGGGGGAAAAAGCACAGCAGAAAGATTTTAAAAACATGGATTTGAGAGACAAGAATAAAATTAGGTATAAGGATGTTGCAGTTCTTAAAGATATTACTGCCACTAAAGGAATGCTAAAAGCTATGCATAAAACTGATGAGAAAAGTGGCTTGAGGGCATCTCAATATTCAGAAAGATCACCTCCATCTCAAGCTCAAGGAAGTGAAATTGAAATTTTCTTGAGAAGGGACCAGTGGGGCACCCTTCTTACACAAGGGAGCCTAGGGAGTTTTTCAATGTGCTCAGTCTCTAAGACCTTCAGGGGCTATTGCAGAAAGGAACCTGGAAGATTAGGCTACTGTTCAAGATGGCAACAGACTTTGGAATCAACCACAAGTTGCTGGTTCTGCAGGAATGCAGAATGCTGGAGATAGGGGGTCAGGGAAACTTCCACCAAGATTTCAAAGGAAGACCTTGGAGGTGAGGCCATGTGCAGCACAGTTGGAATTCCTGCAGGCAACCCCTGAGAAGATAAACCATGGAGATGTCAGGAGATAGTCAAAGCTTTAGTGGTCATTTCTGTGATAAAGAAATGCCAGAAACATGGGATATGTCTTAGGAAACCTGCAGGAATAGAACAGTGACAAGCCAACAGGAAGGCCACTTGAGCTGCAAAATACAAGGCCACAGGGGTGGAGTTACACAAGTCCTTTGGGGAAAACATCATAATGCCTTGTGACCAAGATTCTGGATATGTAGTTAAAGGACCTGCTTTTCCAATTGGATTTCAGTTCAGCTTTGGTCCCACTCCTTCTTTCTATGCCCATATTTTTGTAAATGGAAAGTTTACTCAGAACATTTATATGCTGGATATTTGTAAATTCCTTTTACTTTTACAGATCCTCACAATGTGGGATTGCCTTGAACTTCAAAGATTTTGGACTTCGATTTGAGTATTCTTGGAACTCTTGGGACTATGAGGACTCTAGGAAATGAACTAAATGTATTTTGCATTGTCAGATGGCTATGAGTTTTTGGGAGCCATGGGTCAAATATTATGGTTTGGATGTGAGGTATCCTCCAAAAGTTGACATGTGAGACAATGCAAGAAGGTTCAGAGTAGAAATGATTGTTTTGAGAGTCTTAATCTGCAAGTAAATCTTCTAATAAGGATTAATTCAGTGGTAACTGAAGTGGTAGGGTGTAGCTGGAGGAGACTGGAACTGGAGTGTGGCTTTGAAGTACATATTTTTATCTGGAGAGTGGAGACTCTCTCTCTCTCTCTCTGGTTTCTGATAGCAATGTGCGATGTATGCCTCTGACACACTCTTCCACCATGTTCAGCCTTACCTCAAACCTGGAGAAATGGAGCCAGTCTTCTGTGGGATAAAACTTCTGAAATTATGAGCCCTCAAATAAATTTTTACTCCTGTAAAATTGTTCTGTTCAGATCTCCTAGTCACAGGAACAAAATAGGTGGCCAAAACAATCATGTATATCATAGCACTTGACAGATCCTAGAATTATTCACATAAAATTTATTATTTACTAAGTAATTTATTACTATGGAGATAGCAATAAAATGACATTCATGTTTTCTGAAAGAGATAGACACTTTTTCTTTTCATCTTGAGGTATATTTTGTAAGTGCTTTCTATATTTGTTTCCTCTTAGAAACTCTGAGTTGGGCAGGCATGGTTATGTGAACCTGTAATCCCAGCTACTCAGGAGGATAATGAAGGAGAATGAAAAGACTGAGATTAGATTTGACAATTTAGTAAAACCCTGACTCAGAAAAAATAAAATAAAATAAGGTGTGTTATCTATGTAGATCAGTGGTAAATTAGTAAATTGTCCCTGGGATCAATACATAGTACAAAACAATATAAACAAAACCCACTGAATTTGATTACTTTTACTCACACCATATTGGGTACTTTCTCATTTAAACTGTATCAATAAAATTAGGCAGAAAAATACCTGAACTCCATGTCTTCAACCTGAAACTAAACTTGAGGCTATAAAATGAGGTCCAGACTTTGAAATTACAACTGAGTCTTTTGGTTCCTGTGATCAAGAAAAGCGTACGTAGTTTCAAGATGGCAGCCTAGAGGGCGGCTGCATTTCATGTTGCTCCAGGAGGCAGGATTCAAAAGAGGAGATAGTGAGAGACTTGGGACCAGCTCAAGGCCGCCGGGTGAGTCTCTCCCAGTTGGGGAGGCGTCCCGGATGGGGCAGTAGCCCCTGAACGCAGGGAACTTTGTGAAGTAGAGTTGCTTGGTGAGACGCCCCTCCCCCCACTGGAGCGGTAAACACGGACAACTGGGATCATCGTAGAGGAGGCGGCTCAGCACAGCGCTTGGACTCGGAGCCACTACTGGGGCTCCGGGCGGCTGCCTGAGGAGGAGCTGCGTGGTGAGCTGTTTAGATCCAGAGTAATCACTTCTGAACACTGGGAGGTTGCCCAGAGGAAGAGGAGAAGCACGGCAGGTCACTTGGTCTAGGAGTGACTGCATCAGAGTCACAGGCGGCTGCCTGAGGAGGAGTTGCGTGGTGAGATTTTTGGACTCAGAATGACCACTTCTGAACACCGGGGGTTGGGGGCTGCCCAGAGGAAGAGGAGGAACGTGGAGGGTCCCTTGGTCTACGAGTGACTGCATCATAGCCACAGGCGGTTGCCAGAGGAGGAGCTGCATTGCGAGCTGTTTGGATTCAGAACAACCGCTTCTGAACACCTGGGGGGTTGCCCGGAGGAAGAGGAGAAGCACGGTGGGTCGCTTGGTCTAGGAGTGACTGCATCAGAGCCACAGGCGGCTGCCAGAGGAGGAGGCGAGTGGTGAATTGATTGCACTCAAAGCGACCGCTCTTGAACACCAATGACCTGCCTGGAGGAGGAGCACGGTGGGTCGCTTGCTCTCAGAGCCACCGCTCCTGAACACCTGGGGGGCTACCCTGAGGAGGAGGAGGAGAAACAGGGCGGGTCACTTGGGCATGGAGTGACTGCCTAGGGCTACGGGTGGTTGGCGGGAGGAGGAGACTAGAAGTGAGTTGCTTGGGCCCCTAGTGACTGCGTCGGAAACCAGGGCCACTGTCCAGAGGAGGAGGTGTGTGGCGGGTCTCTGGGACTCGGAGCTATTGTATGGGGCTCCAGGTGGCGCCTCAAAGGAGGGGCTGCATAGCCAGGTGATTAGGTGCAGAGCAGGGTCCCAGGAGCTAGGTGGCTTCTTGCTGGAAGAGCCGCACAGAGACACGCCTAGGGTCGGAGCAAAGTTTCCAGGACTGCGGGCGGATTCTCTGGGAGAGGAGCCTAAGGAGACTCGCCTGCAGAGGGTGAGGCTCCCAGGCCCAGGAGATAGGTCCGGGCCCCTGGGAACGATGCAGAGGAAGACAGCCCAGCCCAGGTGGTAGTTGTAGATTGAGGGGAACCTCTAGGAGGGGAACTGACCAGCGAGACGTCCCCACTGAATGAGTCTTCCCTGCCGGGAGAGGTTTTCTCACAGGGACGGTAAAACCAGAGACACAGGCACAAACAGGCCTTGCCTCAGCCCACAGCCTAGTTCCCCGTTGGATGACCATTGGTCAACAAGTGGAGGCACCTCTGCCCACTAGCACGGAATATATGCCACCTGAGGGTCACCACCCCTAGAGAGGCAGCTTCTTGGTGGAGCTCTGCATTATCAACTTCCTCCAAGACTTCAGGCTACTGAAGGATAAGAGGGGATATACTAGCAATCTTCAGGGACATTATAAGTCGATAGCGGAAATCTGCAATATCTTAGTGACCCACTGACTAATGAACAATATGAGAAAACAAGGAAAGAAAATGCCCCAAACAAATCTAGATGTTACATCAATAGAATCCAAAGACAGCATGGCAGAAGAAATGACAGAAAGGGAGTTCAGAATGTACATAATTAAAATGATTAGGGAAGCAAACGATGAGATGAAAGAGCAAATGCAAGCACTGAATGATGAGATGAAAGAGCAAAGGCAGGCATTGAATGATCGCACCAATCGACAGTTAACAGAGCAAATTCAGGAAGCAAATATCATTTCAATAAAGAGTTAGAGATATTGAAAAAAAAACAAACAGAAATCCCTGAAATGAAGGAAACAATAAACCAAATTAAGAACTCCATAGAAAGCATAACCAATAGGATAGAACACCTGGAAGACAGAACTTCTTCACATATTGAAGACAAAACATTTAACCTCAAAAACAAAGTTGAACAAACAGAGAAGATGGTAAGAAATCATGAACAGAATCTGCAAGAACTATGGGATATCATGAAAAGGCCAAATTTGAGAATTATTGGGATTGAGGAAGGCTTAGAGAAACAAACCAAAGGAATGAACAATCTATTCAATGAAATTATATCAGAAAATTTCCCAAATCTGAAGAATGAAATGGAAAATCAAGTCCAAGAGGCTTATAGGACTCCAAATACACAAAATTAAAACAGACCCACACCAAGGCACATTATAATGAAAATACCTAACATAAAAAATAAAGACAGAATTTTAAAGGCTGTGAGAGAAAAGAACCAAATTACAATTAGGGGGAAACCAATACGGATATCCGCAGATTTTTCAATCCAGACCCTAAAAGCTAGAAGGGCCTGGAACAACATTTTTCAAGCTGTGAAAGAAAATGGATACCAACCAAGAATCTTATACCCAGCAAAACTTACCTTCAAATTTGACGATGAAATAAAATCTTTCCATGATAAACAAAAGCTAAAAGAATTTACAAAAAGAAAGCCAGCATTACAGAACATTCTCAGCAAAATATTTCAAGAGGAAGAGATAAAAAGCAAAGAAGCAAATCAGCAAAGGGAGGAATTATCCTAAAGGAACTGTCAAATAAAGGAGGAAACAATATGTGTCAAAAAATAAATAAATAAATAAATAAAATTTTAAATATGAACCAAATGACCGGGAATACAAATCATATCTCAAAATAACCCTGAATGTTAACAGCCTGAACTCATCAATCAAAAGTCATAGACTGGCAGATTGGATTAAAAAGAAAGATCCAACAATATGTTGCCTGCAAGAGACTCACCTCATAGAAAGAGATACCCACAGACTAAAGGTGAAAGGATGGGGAAAAACATACCATGCACATGGACTCAGCAAAAAAGCTGGAGTATCCATCCTCATTTCAGATAATGTGGACTTCAAGCCAATGTTAGTCAGAAGGGATAAGGAAGGACATTTCATACTACTTAAGGGAAGCATAAATCAGCAAGATATAACAATCATAAACATCTATGCCCCAAACAGTGTCTCATCCATGTATGTTAAACAAATCCTTCTCAATTTTAGAAACCAAGTAGACCACAACACAATAATACTAGGTGATTTTAATACGCCTCTCTCACCACTGGACAGATCTTCCAAACAAAAATTGAGTAAAGAAACCATAGATCTCAATAACACAATCAATAATTTAGACTTAACAGACATTTATAGAATATGCCATCCAACCAAGAGCGAATACACTTTCTTCTCAGCAGCATATGGATCCTTCTCTAAAATAGACCATATATTATGCCACAAAGCTAATGTCAGCAAATACAAGAAGATAGAGACACTAGCTTGTATTCTATCAGATCATAATGGATTGAAGTTACAAATTAATGAAAGAGTAAAAAACAGAAACTACTGCAACACCTGGAGATTAAACAATATGCTTTTATAAGATGAATGGATAACAGAAGATATTAGGAAGGAAATTAAAAAATTCTTAGAGGTAAATGAGAACAAAGAAACATCATATCAAAATCTCTGGGACACTATGAAAGCAGTACTTAGAGGAAGATTTATTTCATGGAGCACATTTAATAAAAGAAGTAAAACTCAAAAAATAAACGACCTAACACTACAGCTCAAAGCCCTAGAAAAAGAAGAACAGACCAACACCAAAAGTAGTAGAAGACAGGAAATAGTTAAACTCAGAGCTGAAATCAACGAAATTGAAACGAAAGAAACAATACAAAAAATTGACAAAATAAATAGTTGGTTCTTCGATAAAATAAACAAAATTGATAAACCTTTAGACACAATAACAAAGAGAAGATGAGAGAAAACCCAAATTACTAAAATTCGGAATGAACAAGGAAATATCACAACAGACACGACTGAAATACAAAACATAATTAGAAGCTACTTTGAAAGTCTATACTGCAACAAAATAGAAAATTTCGAAGACATCAACAGGTTTCTAGAGACATATGAATTGCCTAAACTGAACAAGGAGGACATAGACAATTTAAATACACCAATTTCAAGTAATGAAATAGAAGAAGTCATCAAAAGCCTACCAACAAAGAAAAGTCCAGGACCAGATGGGTTCTCAGCCGAGTTCTACAAAACTTTTAAAGAAGAGCTCATTCCAATACTCCTCAAAGTATTCCAGAAAATAGAAGAGGAGGGAACCCTCCCAAACTCATTCTATGAAGCCAATATTACCCTGATACCTAAACCAAACAGAGACACATCGATGAAAGAAAATTTCAGACCAATATCCTTAATGAACATCGACGCAAAAATTCTCAACAAAATTTTAGCAAATCGCATACAAAAACATATTAAAAAGATAGTGCACCATGATCAAGTGGGTTTCATCCCAGGGATGCAAGGTTGGTTCAACATCAGGAAATCAATAAATGTCATTCACCATATCAATAGACTTAAAGTCAAGAATCACATGATTATTTCGATAGATGCAGAAAAAGCATTTGATAATATACAGCACCCCTTCATGCTCAAAACACTAGAGAAAATAGGGATAGTGGGAACATTCCTTAACATTGTAAAGGCCATCTACGCTAAGCCCATGGCTAATATTATTATAAATGGTGAAAAACTGAAAGCATTCCCTCCAAAAACTGGAACAAGGCAGGGATGCCCTCTTTCACCACTTCTATTTAATATCGTCCTTGAAACTCTAGCCAGAGCAATTAGACAGACCAAAGAAATTAAAGGGATACGAATAGGAAAAGAAGAACTCAAACTATCCCTATTTGCTGATGATATGATTGTATACTTAGAGGAACCAGGAAATTCCACCAGAAAACTTTTAGATCTCATAAGTGAATTCAGTAAAGTAGCGGGATATAAGATCAATGCACATAAATCTAAGGCATTTCTATACATGAGCGATGAATCTTCAGAAAGAGAAATTAGGAAAACTACCCCATTCACAATAGCTTCGAAAAAAATAAAATACGTGGGAATCAATCTCACAAAAGAGGTGAAAGACCTCTACAATGAGAACTACGGTACACTAAAGAAAGAAATTAAAGGAAACCTCAGAAGATGGAAAGATATCCCATGTTCTTGGATAGGAAGAATTAATATTGTCAAAATGGCCATTCTACCAAAAGTGCTATACAGATTTAATGCAATTTCAATTAAAATCCCAATGATGTACCTTACAGAAATAGAGCAAGAAATTATGAAATTCATCTGGAAGAATAAAAAACCCAGAATAGCTAAAGGAATCCTTGGCAGAAAGATTAAAGCAGGGGGTATCGCAATACCAGATCTTCAACTCTACTTCAAAGCAATAGTAACAAAAATGGCATGGTATTGGTACCAAAATAGAAAGGTGGATCAATGGTACAGAATAGAGGACACGGACACAAACCCAAATAAATACAATTTTCTCATACTAGACAAAGGGGCCAAAAATATGCAATGGAGAAAAGATAGCCTCTTCAACAAATGGTGCTGGGAGAATTGGAAATCCATATGCAACCGAATAAAACTAAACCCATATCTCTCACCATGCACGAAACTAAACTCAAAATGGATTAAGGATCTCGGAATCAGACCAGAGACCTTGCATCTTATAGAAGAAAAAGTAGGTCCAGAGCTTCAACATGCTGGCTATGACAAGACTTCCTCAACAGGACTCCCATAGCACAAGAAATAAAAGCAAGAATTAATAACTGGGATAGATTCAAACTAAAACGCTTTCTCTCAGCAAAGGAAACTATCAGCAATGTGAAGAAAGAGCCTACAGAGTGGGAGAAAATCTTTGCCAATCATACTTCAGATAGAGCACTAATCTCCAGAATCTATAAAGAACTCAAAAAACTCTACACCAAGAATGCAAATAATCCAATCGACAAATGGGCTAAGGAAATGGATAGACACTTCACAGAAGAAGATCTAGAAGCAATCAACAAACATATGGAAAAATGTTCAACATCTTTAGTAATAAGAGAAATGCAAATCAAAACCACCCTAAGATTCCATCTCACCCCAATTAGAATGGCGATTATCAAGAATACAAGCAACAACAGATGTTGGCGAGGATGTGGTGAGAAAGGTACACTCATACATTGCTGGTGGGGCTGCAAATTAGTGCAGCCACTCTGGAAAGCAGTGTGGAGACTCCTTAGAAAACTTGGAATGGAACCACCATTTGACCCAGCTATCCCACTCCTTGGCCTATACCCAAAGGATTTAAAATCAGCATACTTCAGAGATACAGCCACATCAATGTTCATAGCTGTTCAGTTCACAATAGCCAGATTGTGGAACCAACCTAGATGTCCTTCAATTGATGAATGGATAAAGAAACTGTGGTATATATATTATATATACAATGGTATATAATATATATACAATGGAATATAATATATATACAATGGTACATAATATATATACCATTATATAATATATATACAATGGAATATTACTCTGCCATGAGGAATGATAAAATTATGGCATTTGCAGGCAAATGGATGAAACTGGAGAATATCATGCTAAGTGAGATAAGCCAATCTCAAAAAACCAAAGGAAGAATGATATCGCTAATAAGTGGATGAGGACACATAATGGGGGGTGGGAAGAGTTAGTGTTAGTGTTAGAGTTAGGTTTAGGGAGGGGGGCATGAAAGGAGGAAGGAAGGACCGTATAGAGGGAAAAGAGGGGTGGGAGGGGTGGTGGGAAGGAAAAAAATAACAGAATGAATGAAACATTACCCTTTGTAAATTTATGATTACACAAATGGTATGCCTTTACGCCATGTACAAACAGAGAAACAACATGTATCCCATTTGTGTACAAAAATAAAAAAAAGGAAAAATAAATAAATAAAATGAGGTCCATGAAGCTCCATGTGTTATGATGTTCTAATGCATTTAAAGGCAGATTTTCAAGGGATAGTTTTGAATTGAAGATAATCACTCCTGAGAAAGAAGACCAGAGAAGAAGAAAGCATATATAGCTGTTTTTCAGGTTTGTTCCATGTCAGGATTTGCATTTTCTTTCCATAATACAATGCATTTTTAATTTGTAAACTTTTACTTCCCTACTTTTTCTTTTGTGTTAACAGGTCTTAAACTACTTTATTTCCTTCTCATAATAGTTAATTTGTAGCCCTTTATATTAGGAGCTTCCCCTCAATTTTTAGACTTCAGTTTTATTCATGTGATGGATTCATGACCTGTAGTGTTGAGCATTTTTTTTTTCTTTTTGACATGTGAATGTGTTAAAGTCCTAGATTTGCATTGGTGTTATTGTTGAGTGATTAAGCATTGATAAAGATGTAAATCATACTTCCTTTACCACATTTCTTCTGGATACTTTATTCCAATGAAATCAATAATTAATAAATGCACATTAAAAAGAGCATTACATTCATTGCTTGTGGTAACATAAATGTTTGAAAGAAAATAATTAGAAGAGACTCATCTTTCATTTCATTCTGGGAGATCATATCTTGCTTTTCATGGCCACTTTTTATCCCCTTGAGTCTTGGGAAGGCCTGTTTTCTCTCTTTGCTGCATAGAGAGGTTAGGATGGATTTATCTCATTTGGCAAATTAGCCTGAAGTTGGAGCATTGAATCATGATTCTTATCAGACCAGGCATCAACTCTGTAGTGTCTGGAAACACCAATTCATCCATTTCTCAGCTGCTATCTCAAGGCAGTCCCTACCCCTACACTGCCACCTCTGCCCAGTCTCACTAAAAGAAAGTTTCCAAAGTTCTCAGCCAGCAATATATCCTTCAGCTCTGTGAATGTCACAAGGCTTTTATGTATGGGGATGAACCAACTCACCCCAGAAATCAGATGGAGTGTATCTGCCATGATGCCCTGTCCAACCCTGTGCTACCCTGACCATCACTTTCCCATGCTGTCCACCATGTGCTTAATGGGGCTGGGTCGGTCTAACATGGGAGAGAGGTTAGGCAAGTGTTTTTTATTCCCCATGACTCCATCTCCTCATTCATGATGGATTTGGCCTGCTATACCTGGTATGGACAGTGCAGACTCTCATGGCCACAGGAGTTTCTTGCTATCCAGGTGTATTCTGCCTTCTGAGCCCCTAGTTCTGCTGAACTTTCCAGAAACCTATGCCAAGTCATAACTTTGTGCCATAACCTTTTTTCCCTGTCTTCTCCTTCCCTGGAAAAGCCTGAGCCAAATGTAACTTGGGAAAATTTTCAGCACTGCCACTGGGTTCAGTCCATAATTTCCTTTATTATGGCAAACATGATCTCCACCATGTTAACCTAGAGAATCAGCCTGAGGGGACTGGGAGAAAAATTTGACATAGTGAGCAAGGAACAGATTTTAGCTAGAAACCCATGCTCTGAGATTCAATCTTTCTTCATCTTTCCCATCAATGGCTTTGGACTTGACCTGTACCTCTCCCTTGGGACCAAAATTCTATGAGTACAATTAACAGATCTTTCTCAGTTTTACATGCCAATAATGGATGACACTAATCTTGAATCTTCCAGCATCTCTTTCATTAAATAAGAGTCACTTTCTCATAGTTTATATTAGAAAGATATAAAATATACTACTACAGCAATCTAGAAAAAAATGAAGAAACTCACTCTCTGGAATAGTAAAGTGTCTATTGAACTACCATTTTAATACTTACAAAGTGTGAAACATACACAAATCAAACTTCAAGTAAATCTTATATCTGAAGAAGATTGACATAATTGTTTATATTTTATTTCATTGTGGCCATGCATACTGCAGAAATGATGGTGTCCTATTATTTGCATTGACACTTTCTATCAAATCTATCTTCCAGGTTCTTCTCAATAGTTAATAGGTTTCTCTTTTTCATTAAGTATCTCCTCAAAAATTTTCTAAATAATCTGTATAATCCACCAAATTTTATACAGAAACCCTTCTTTCCTTTGAATTTCCATTTATATATGACTTGCTTTAGAGAACAAATACACCCACCTTTTTTTTTACTCTCTTGTCTTTGTAACTGGAGATTAGAAGCAAACCATATTTTTATATGTTTTCATTTTATTCCTCCTGAAGCTCAAAGGCACATGAATTCTTATCTTTCTGAATTTTCAGTTTAATAATCCTATTTCTAACTGCATTTAAATTCTAAAATATAGCTCAGAGATGATAATTGAAAAAATATCAAAGAAAATGCAAGATTTAGAAATTGTAGCTCTTTATATTCTGTTCTTCAATGTGTGTATCTCAGTACTTCCATGAAAAACAAAGAATTAACCCCAAGTTGATTTATAATTTTACACAATTGAACATATTTACTTACAATTACAGGAAAAGTTGTCTGTTTTATTATATAAATAGTTATAAATATATAAATAGTTATAAATATAAATATATATAAAATGTGTCATATGATCAAATTGATTTCATGGGTTTCTCAACTTGTTTCCATTACTCTTATCAGTTATAGTAACCGTCAATAACTGCTCTGAAAATTCTTTTTAATTTCACATATATTTATGTTCCTTTCTATGAATTATAGTCCAGGCAGACTTGCAAAAATGTCAGGAATAACATTAATTTGATGTTTATTATTATTATTATTATTTTTTGCGGTGCTGGGGATCGAACCCAGGGCCTTGTGCTTGCAAGGCAAGCACTCTACCAACTGAGCTGTCTCCCCAGTCCTTAATTGAATGTTTCACAAAATTCCCTCAAAGATAAATCTGTTACCAAACTCATTAGATTATTTTGGATATATGAATTAAGATATGAAAAACTCTTTGAGTGGTATATATATCTACACTTGAAATAAGTAAAAGGGATTCTTGTTGCTACTTATTATTGTAGCATATTGTAGCAAGATGCACTGGTCACTTAATATATTTGAATACAAATTCATCAATACACTCTACTCCTAGTGTTCTACCTAATTGTTATTGAAGAGGATTTCTTGGACCTGTAACATTGGCATGACTAGAAAACATTATACATATTCAAAAACCCAAATCCCATGCCACGACTTCTAAATTTGTCTTCCTATTAGCAATATATCCAATTCATATTTGTGATCATTAAAATTTAGGAAGCAATCTTCTAACTCAGTATTAATTTCTCCTTTGAGAAATATGAATAATTTATTTTATAAAATTTAATCATAGCCCCCAAATATATATACTTATGTTTATCTCTTTTTAATTTTATTTCACAAAAGTGTAGCATACACACATTTTTTTTAATCTAGGCCATCCTCTTTCCTCAGAGTTATACGTGAGGCAATAATGATTCCTTAAAAATTATCTTATTGAATAATTGACATAACTCAACTTTGTGAGAGTCAGTTTCCCTGATTTTCATTGTGTCAAATTAAAAACGCTCTCAATGATCACATGACCAATGTGCCATTTATACACTTATTCTTATATCAGTATCCATTGAGATACAGGAATGGGCCCATTGATTTCTCTCAAGAGGAATGGCAATGCCTGGACAGACCGATCACACATTCAGTTATTCTTTAACCAATCCTGTTTTGATATTCAGTTTTGGTCTTCTCTTTTAGCATTTAGCAGAGGTATTTCAGTTTACATTTGTGATATTGTGGTGCAGTCTTTATTTCGAGAGCTGGGTTCAGTGCTGCATATTCCAAATTCAACCTGAAGTTTATTGTGAGCTGTCAGGCTTCAGAGGAGTTCTTTGTCCTACCTGGTCCTGGAGGGATCCATGAACCATGGGTCTGTGCTCTCCTGGCTGAAGAGCTTAGAATCACATTTTGGAAAACCTCAGTTTCCTGGCACTCGCTCACTTCTCCTTTCCTGTGACCATCACAACTGAGTTGGTGCTCCTTTTCACTCTTGGTCTGAAGCAGCCAGGAGCAGAAGTTTCTCTGGTTGCCATGGGAACAGTGACTCCATCGTGCTGTCAGGCTTTTCCTCTGTGACATCGGGTGGAATCTCACTGCAGGCGCCAAGTCACAGGAGCCACTCCTCAAACTCCATGTTGCTCAAGGCTTGGAAAATCCCTCTGGGGAGAGAAACCAACTGTTATCCAAGAGGAGCCTGAAATCCCCGAGCCATTCACAACCCATCTACTCGATGCCTGCTCCACCCAACTGGATAGAGAAGCACTCCCATTTTTGTTCTTATGTCACAGGAGCACTGGTAACCAAGTGAGGTGCTATCCTGAGTGTAACTGAATGCAACTGAATCATTGAGAGATCAGGTATATGAATTTCAGCCCTTTTTTCACTGTAACTCATCTTGAGAGTAAAAGCTACAAACATACCAAGAGGAAGATTGAAATTGGATGATGAATGTTTCCTTTCTGCCAGCAAATATGGGTCCTGGGAACCCAGACCCCAACAGCCATCACCACTCACCTTTGACTTTTTATATTTCCTAACATCGTCTGGCTAAGTTGATGAGGCATTTCTTCATTGAAGGAAACTGGCCTTTCCCAGGAGAAACACCACCTCTAACTCAATTGTACCTGAGATGATAGGCAAGATCCAGAACCAGCACTGACTTGTGCATTCTGCATAGCACCCTGCTGGTTAGAGTTTTCCAAAGTAAACTGCCAAAGGAAAAGTAAAAAACATTAAAAAATCAAGCAAGGTGTCAGTAGATTGTGAATATAATGGTTGGGGATGCAATGGCGATTCATCCCAAAAATCTCATTTCATACTAATAACCTGGGCATACTCTCATACCTACAGTCCTGCCACTCCTCTTGTCTTATACTCCATGGATCTCTGCTATAATTTTCTGCTCAGGGTCAGCTACAAATGGTTTCCTCCTTAAGTAAAGATGGGATAGTTCTTTCTCTCAGGACACACCCCTAGACTGAGTGTCTTAAGATGTAAAAAAGGTTATTTGCAAGTTTGTTGTGAAAAGGAGAATTAAGAATCCCTTAGTCTTCAATTGACTTTGTCTAGGGATGATTTTGCTTCTCTGATTAGAACTTCACAGACACAGAATCTGAGGGTATCAAGTCATGTACCTTAAAGGAGCTGTTCCTATGTTGAGGATATAGCCCATTGCGTAAGCCTTGGCTTTTGAAGCAGAAAAGGATGGTTTCAAATCCCTAGCACCAAAGGATTGGAAGAAATTAAGAAAACAATTCTGAGGGTGAAAACCAGTCTATCCTCTCAATCTTTTTCTTTTTCTCTTCTGCTTTTCAACAGAATCAACACTGTTCAACAACTAACAATTTCCATTAATTCCTTTCAGTTGGGAGCTGCACTCAAAGGGAGCAGTGCATCCCCAGTCACCTGCATTGCTTAAGAGGATGTATATCTTCACATCTTTCAACTCTCCTTAGTTCAGACGTTACATCTCACTGATGAGTATGCTATGACCATCTTATTCCAGGACATTCTCCTGATAGGTAATGTGCACTGGCTTGCAGTGGCACAAAGTTCAAAATGACACCTCACTGGCCCTTGCCAATTTTGAGGCATTTTAGACACACTCCCAGACTGCCAATGAAGGGGAATTCCAAAACACAGCACTTTGCATGTTAACCACAAGATCAACTGGATAACCAACATGTGAAGACAAAAGACAGTTGCCCCTGGCCCTGATTTCCTAGTCAGTTTTATTTTATAGTGGCTTGCTTATGACTTGATAAAGAAATGGTAGGATATGGGACTGAATCCTTTAGTTTCTGCTGAGAGCGTTCAGAAGAAAGGGGGAATTTTCCACATACTCTCTCACTATCATTGTAGCTCCAGTGTCAAAAGGAACGGAGTACTTGTAGAGACTCTTGTTAATTTTGATGAATGTCCTCAAGAGATGCACTGTAGAAGTCGGAAAAGCCTGTGTTTTTCTCATGTTTACCATGAATCTGGGGTTTATTGGAATGTGCTTTGGAGGGTAAGGGAAGAAAAAAATCCATTCATTGTAAGAGCTCAAACAGAAAGGAGAAAACCAAAGACATTAGGCATGTTGCAAGTTGGTGGTAGGTAGAAGTAAGTCAAGAAATGAAAAGCATTTGACAATTTGCAAATGCATGTGGTATAAGATCTACCCTCAGTAAGTCTAATCCCACATTCAGTTATTCTTGAACCACTCCTGTTTTGATTTTCAGTTTTGGTCTTCACTTTTACCTTTTAGAAGAGTTGTTTCTGTTTACATTTTTGATATTGAGGTGCTGTCTTTATTTTGAGAGCTGGGTTTGGTGCTGCATATTCCAAATTCAATTCGTTTCAATTGTAGTTCATGAGCATAAGTGCAGTGTTTTAAAGAAAGCTTTTCTCCTTGTTCTTGTGCCAGAAAATCTATGAATCAATGTATATATAATCAGTTGTCCCTTGAGAGCAACCAGAAAGAGCTGCAAGTTTGCAAGGGCTTTGATTCCTTGCAAGGTGTGTTACACTTTGTAATGGTGGTTAATTACAGAATAAATTGGCAAGTACTACTTCCTGTATTTGTAGATTATGTTGAACCTGAAGACATCTCATGGAATTTGAGGATAGATGAAGATGGCTGAAAAGTTTTAGAATGTCTCTTCATTGAAGTAGGATTTCAGCACCAACAGCCTTCTGCATTCAGTGCTAACAAAATGTCCTTGCTCTCCCTCTTTGAATATTCATCTTGGAAGATTTTCATCATAGCCCTTTCATCATGGTGCATGTTCCCATTTGAAGTTATGCCATGTGATGCTGTGTTCCTCATGCCATCAACAGGCTCTTATATCATGCACTGATTGGAGTTGGCATCCTCCTGGGGCTGCTAAGAGGACTGGTGTGAATTTTCAACAGGGTCTTATGCCAGGCTGGCACTAGGCTGGTCAAGAGAAAGAACTCATGTGTGAACACATATAGGCCAGACATTTCTGCATCTTGAGGTGAGTTGAGGTGGCCCTGGAATTTCCCTGATGGTAAACTTCTGAGTGCTGCTTAGTTGTAAGGCCACAACCAAGGAGGCGTGACCTGGCAGGTGTAGTGATCACAGAATATCTCTCCTGGCATGTCAGAACCATCATATTGTCCATCGAACATCCTGAGTGAATGACTCCCATGACTCCATATAAACCTTCGGAAGATGTATCCACCTTCACCTAGAAATCCCACTTTCCTGGTTCCAGCTGTCACAAGGATGAACTTTCTAGGAAAAAAGAAGCAACCCACAAGATTTGGTGTGAAGTGTCCCAAATAAAGATCACTTAATCCACCATGCTCACTGCATGCTCAACTGTGATGAGCTCTCACCATGCATGATTTGGTGTGTTTGACAGGACCCTAGGCTAGTTTCCTGACTAGGATATTCCGTTTGTACCTGGTCCTGGAGTAGTGGGTTCAGAAGGAGATAGCGCTAGAGCTGGTGCTCAGCTTGGTGATCCATGTGTCCCCAAGCACACCTCCACCCAACCATACCAACTGGAATTGGGGAGGGTTAATTTTCTGGGGGTCATTATGCCCAGTGAGGCAAAATGAGTGCAGCGGACCTGAAGTTTAGTGTGAGCTGTCAGGCTTTAGAGGAGTTTCTTGTCCTGCCTGGTACTGGAGAGATCCACGGACCACCAGACTGTGCTCTCCTGGCCAAAGTGGTTAGAATTACATTTTGGAAAACCTCAGTTCCCTGGCACTTGCTTGCTTCTTCTTTCTTCTGAGCATCACAACTGACCTGGTACTTGCTTTCACTCTAGGTTTGAAGTGGCTAGGAGCAGAAGCTTCTCTGGTTGCCATGGGAACAGTGACACCATGGTCCTGACAGGTCTTTTCTCTGTGACATCAGGAGGAATCTGTGATGCAGGTACCAGATCATGGGAGCCACTCCTCAAACTCCATGTTACTCAAGACTTGGAAAAACCCTCTGGGGAGAGAAAACAACTGTTCTCCAAGGGGAACCTGGAATCCCCGAGCCCTTCACCATCGACCTACCAGATGCCTGTCCTTTCCACCTGGATAGAGGAGTTCTACCATTTTTGCCTTCATGTCACAGGAGCACTGGTAAGGAACTGAGGCATTGCCGTGAGTGTAACTGAATGCAACTGAATCATTGAGAGATCAGGGATGTGAATTTCAGTCCTTCTTTCACTGTAACAAATCTTGAGAGTAAAAGCTACAATCATTCCAAGAGGAGGATTGAAATTGGATGAGGAATGTTTCCTTTCTGCCTGAAAATACGGGTGCTGGGATCCCAGACCCTGAGTGTTGAGGGCCGTCTTCGACAAGATGGCTCCTGGCAGTGAGTCAAAGGGCACTGGCTACCAAAATAAGAAAGTACCCAAAAAGGCTGCTTGCTTACTAGTTCCTTGGAGACTTATGACATGTTAATGCCAAGCTCAAGGATTGGCTGTCTAATATCATGCCATGCGTGAACAGCTTGTGATTTATATAGTGTTATGCTGGCATTCCTCTGCATGCTCTCCTGCATGAGAGAAAGCTTTGCTATAATTGGGTGATAAGCTAGGAGCCTGGGGGAGGAGAGATGGAGAGGGAAGAAGAAGGAAACTAGTTGCAGAACAAAGGAGGCAGGAAAACAGGGAGGACACAATAAATCTCATCAACTAAAGATTGGTGGTGTCTCCTTTCTGCCCGTTGGTTCCGCTGGATGGAACAAGTGGTGGCCCATAAGGGGAACTTCTTTCTCCTGCATCCTCCCAGGTAAGTAACTTAAAGTAAGCTATAGGAAAACTAAGTAACTTAAGGTAAGCCATAGGAAAACTAAGTAACTTAAGGTAAGCTATAGGAAAACTGTAGGATAACCTCCCAGAAATCTCTGACCAGAGTGTATAAAGGGGAGGTCACACAGTCCCAGCGAAGGAACCCCACAGTCCCAGTGGAAGGGACCCCACAGTCCCAGTGAAGTGGACCACATAACTCAGTAAAGGGAGTCTACATTACCCAGGTAAAGGAGGCCGCATAACTCCAGAATGGGGTCACAAGTGTCAAAAAATTATATGATAAGAATCATACAAGATGTACTTAAGGCTAATGGGACTGCCATAAAATGATCTACTGTACAGCATATGTAACCACACTGGCGAAGGTTAGTCCTTTGTTTTTAGAAGAGGGAGTCCTAAATATTCCACAGTGGGAACATCATAATGAGGATCTTATCAAGGCAGAAAAGCAATCCCCATTACCTAGAGGTACTTTTCCCGTGTGTTAGCTCATTAAGGAATGTCTAACATCTGAGAAAGGTGGAATAAAAACTTTAGTAGAAGAAGAAAATATGTGTCTGGAAGACATAAAGGAACAATTAAGTATAACTTCTCATAAAGAGGAGAAAGAGGAGGAGGGGTTTACCGGGGAGGAATTAGAAAGTGCATCAGGGACACGGTCGCCCCCACCAGTTATGTCAGGAAGGAACACCAATCCCTTCCTGGAGGCAACAGCTCCTCCCCAAGCAGACTGACCCCTTTATCCCCCAAAGTAAACTTGGGAGGAGTTAGCTCATGCTATAAATTAGATGGGTTTTTCACCATGGGGAAAAGAAACCTCCCTTAAGTAAACCTCAGCAGTCCCACAATTCTTCCCTGTGCTAGAGGACCAAAATAGACAAAGATTCCATCAACCTCTGGATTTCAAAACAGTAAAAAATTTTAAGAAAGCAGAGGCTACATATGGTCCCCAGGCCCCATTTACAATTAGTATGTTGAAATCAGTATCAGGACTAAATCTAGTGCCGGAAGATTGGAAAAGGCTATGTAAAGCTGTACTATCAGGGGGGCAGTACCTAGTGTGGAACACTGCATGGCAGGAAGCCTCATTAAAAATGGCATGCTGTAATGCTGCCATGGACTTTCCCCAAAGAAGTGTAGAAATGCTAACAGGAGAAGGAAACTATGAAGGTATTCAGCAGCAGATTATTTACAATCCTGGGGTGTACACACAAATTGCTGCTGTTGTTACTAAAGCCTAGAAATTAATTCATGGGACAGGAGACTTACAGGGACAGTTGTCCAAGGTGATTCAGGGAAGTAACAAACCATTTGTAGATTTTGTTGATAGATCAATCCAAACTACTGCTAGAGTATTTGGGGATTGAGAACAAGCAATGCCTTTAATAAAACAATTAGCTTATGAGCAAGTAAATAAATGGTGTAAAGAAGCTATAAGACTATGAAAAAATAAAGATTTAAGTACCTATATAAAGGTCTGCAGGGATATCAATGATGCAGTCATAACAGGGCAAGTAATAACTGCTGCTCTTCATGGGCCAAATCAGGGGCCATTAGGAGCTAAAGGAAAAACATGCTTTAAGTGTGGGCAAGAAGGGCACTTCAGAAATACTGCCCTGAAGGACCCACAGGACTAAAGCCCAGGGAATGGCAAATAGTCCCACTATGTGTCAAATATATGTTGGCCAGGTTATATCACAGATTAGACAAACTTGTAAAGAACTTTATTGTCTCCCATTATATGGATGATATTCTTTTGGCTCATAGGGAACAGGAGACTTTATTAGGGGTATTTGACAATATTATTGAGACCCTAGGAAAATGGGGATTACATGTGGCCCCAGAAAAGGTGCGAACCCAAAGCCCTATTACCTTTCTAGGGCATCAAATATTAGATACCTGTGGTAGGCCACAAAACATTCAATTAGCCACAGAAAAACTTAAGACTCTAAATGATTTCCAAAAATTATTAGGTGATATAAATTGGATAAGGCCAAATTTTGGAGTCACCACTGGTCAACTTAAGCCTTTTTTTTATATTCTCCAAGGAGATTCAGACCCTACATTCCCCAGAAATTTAACTCCTGAAGGTAAAAAAGCCTTGAAGTTAGTAGAACAAGCTCTAGAAAATTCTCATAGTGATAAAGTTGATCTATCCTTGCCTTTTAGTCTCATAGTATTAGATTCTAAATATACTCCTACAGGACTATTGTGGCAAACTGTAACCCTGATATGGATCCATTTGCCAGTGTCCCCCAAAAATGTTGTTTCCCCATATCCTGTGATGGTAGCAAATCTAGTTAAAGTAGAACTTAAGACAGCTCTCCGAGTTTTTGGAGTTCATCCTCAGACAGTTATTGTCCCGTACACGGCAAAACAGATTGAAATACTAGATAACAATAATAAAGTTTGGGCAGTTGTCTATTGTTCCACCATGGCCACATTTGATAATCACGTGCCAAGTTCACCTATTGTCAGCTTCTTCAAAAGACATCCTGTTATTTTTCCTCTGGTTATTAAGGCTCAACAATCCCAGCAGCAAAAACAATCTTTACAGATGGTTCCTCCTCTGGTAGAGCTACAGAGTTTCTGATAAAGTACAAACTATTATTACTTCTTATAAGTCTGCTCAAAAAACTAAATTAGAAGCAGTAATATCTG
Organism: Sciurus carolinensis; assembly: GCF_902686445.1. NCBI lineage: Eukaryota > Metazoa > Chordata > Mammalia > Rodentia > Sciuridae > Sciurus > Sciurus carolinensis. The sequence continues at coordinate 32,627 of NW_025920477.1, read as the reverse complement.
CCTTACAAACATTTCCTGAGAAACCTTTAAATATTTATACTGACAGTCTCTATATTGCCCAGTTTGTGCCCGGCTTGAGACAGCTGGACCCATTAGTCCTCAATCTACCTTACAGCAATGCTTTTATGAAGTACAAACTCTTCTATGGGCTTACAAAGAACCTTTATATATAGGCCATATCAGGGCACATTCAGGCTTACCTGGGCCTTTAGCTCAAGGAAATTCTACTGCAGACTCAGCTACTCGAGATTCTCATATATTTAATATTGTAAAGGAAGCAATTAATTTCCATAAAGATTTTCATTTCAATGCTACTACTCTCAAAATAAAATATAACATTAAAAAAGAACAAGTCAAAAATATAGTAAAACAGTGTTCTGCCTGTGTGCCTCATTTATCTGTTCCTCATTTTGGAGTCAATCCTAGAGGACTCCTTCCAAATCATCTATGGCAGATGGATGTCACCCATATTCCCGAATTTGGTACTTTAAGATTTGTACATGTAACTGTAGATAGCTACTCAGGATATATATTTGCTACTGCCCATACAGGGGAAAAGAGAAAAGATGTAATCAGTCACTGCCTTCAAGCCTTTGCTACTATGGGAAGGCCAAAATCATTTAAAACAGATAATGGGCTTGAGTATACCTCTTCTTCATTTTAAAAGTTTTGTTCAAAGTTTAATATCTATCCTTCTACAGGATTGCCCTACAATCCACAAAGACAAGCTATCATGAAAAGGGCAAATCAAACATTAAAAGTCTGCTTAACTAAACAAAAAGGGGGTATAGGGGCATTAGCCCCTCCCAAGGACAGACTTAACCTTGCTTTATTCACCCTCAATTTTTAAAATTTGGATGCTATGGGCTGTACTGCAGCTAGACATTTTAGTGGAAAGTTTGGTGGCCATCCACAAGCAATGTGGAAAGACATCTTGACTGGGTCCTGGAAAGGACCTGACCCAGTATTAATTTGGGGGTAAGGATCTGTTTGTGTTTTTCCTCAGGATCAAAAACAACCTATCTGGGTCCTGAAGTGCTTGGTAAGGACTATCCATGAGAAAAAAAATGGCACTGAAACACAAAATGATGGTGATGGTGGTAAGCCTACTGCTGTTGACCCTTCCTAAAACTTTTGGGGATACATTCTGGGGACTGCTATCTGCATGGCCTATTCCCTTGCCTATCACTCATGACACACAAGTTTTCCCTCAATTATTTCCTAGTACAGAACTTCTAGGTATCCCTTACCTACCAGCTGGTTCCACTGTAAAGCCACTTAATACTAGTCTAAACTTCAAGTTAAGAGGTAGTCTTTGCTTCCTCTGGTTAGCCACCTCAGAAACCGCCATGATACAGGGAGGCAATCTCTCTCTCATTCAATAAAGGTGCAGTCAAAAGCAAGCATATATAAAGGGAAGTAATACACCTGTTCATAGTTATACGGGGTGTGAGGCCAATTTCACTTCCTTTAATCAATCTTTCCCCCCTACTCCTTTATGCGCCATGTCTCTGTTTGTGTTCACTCTGTCTAACAGTTCTAAGTTTAATATTAACATTACTAATAATAATGATAATGATACTGAAATCCTTAACTGTGCTAACCAAGAGCATTATGTATCTAGTTGTTGGGATGCTTCATTATTTCCTCTGGCTGTGATTGCCAGGATTCCTAAATTTATTCCAGTCCCAGTGACCGTAAATCATAGTGAGTGGAATTTCCTACCCGTGAGAGCAAAAAGAGATTTTAGTAACTCAGCTATTGTAGCCATTCCTGTTGCTGCAACAGCTGCTGCAGCTGCTGCCACTGTTGTTGGACTTGCCCTAGGAACTGCTATTCCTACTGCTCATGTGCTCAACAATCTGTCACAAGCCACTGCTGAAGCAATGACAGCCCAGGAAAACATCAATGCACATCTCACCACGGAAATACTGATTCTAAACCAGAGTGGACTTACTACAAAAACAAGTGGACATGTTGACTCTTACCGCACAGATGGGCTATTTAGTGCATGCCCAAGGACTGTGTGTTACCCCTATACCCAATTCTAATATTACTGCTTCTGCAAATCTGTCCAAATGGCTTGGAAGCATGCTTAATGGGACATGGACTAAAGAATTTACTAATTTGACTACCCTATTAAGAAATTCTATATTTGTGATAAATAGTACTTAGGTCAAGGTCCCAGGTATGCCAGAAGCCATTAGTTTCTTACAGTTAGCATTACAATTTGGGAAACAATGGATGGAAAGTTTTGCTATGATGGGATTGTTGTTCTTGCTGTTATTATTGCTGCTCAGATATCTGTTGTCTCTAAGGAGTCATCAAAGACAGCAAGTCTTAGTGGTACAGCAAGTCCTTATGGCCATGGACCAGGGCTCTGATCTGCAGATTTGTCTCTCCCAATTACAGGACTGGTAGTCAAAGATAGGTAAGCACAGGGTGAACTTTATACCAACATAAGACATGGATCAAAACATGCCAACAGCTCTTTGACTCCCAATGACGGGTAAGGATAAAGTCTGACTCTGGCACCTAAGACAGACACAGTCACTGTCCTTTTCCTTTTATAATAAAAAGCAGGAGCCTGTTGAGGGCAGTCTTGGACAAGATGGTGCCTGGCAGTGAGCCAAAGGGCACTGCCTACCAAAATAAGAAAGTACCCAAAAAGGTTGCTTGCTTACTAGTTCCTTGGAGACTTATGACGTGTTAACACCAAGTTCAAGGATTGGCTGTCTAATATCATGCCGCGTGTGGACAGCTTGTGATTCATATAGTGTTTTCCTCTGCATGCTTTCCTGTGTGAGAGAAAGCTTTGCTATAATTGGCTGATAAGCTAGGAGCCTGGGTGAGGAGAGAGGGAGAGGGAAGAAGAAGGGAGGTAGTGGCAGAACAAAGGAGGCAGGAAAACAGGGAGGACACAATAAATCTCATCAACTAAATATTGGTGTTGTCTTCTTTCTCTGTGCTGGATCCGCTGGGCAGAACACCCGAGAGCCTTCGCCACTTGCCTTTGCCTGTTTATATTTCCTTACATCGTCTGGCTAAGTGGATGAGGCATTCCCTCATTGAAGGAAACTGGACTTTCCCAGGAAAAACACCTTCCTCTACCTTACCCCTACCTGAGATGATAGGGAAGATGCAGAACCAACACTGGCTTGTGCATTTTGCACAGGACTCTCCTGGATAGAATTTTTCAAAATAAAATGCCAAATGGAAAAGTTTAAAAAGAATGATCAAGGAAGGCGTCAGTAGATTGTGTCGTAAGGGCTGGGGATGCAATGATGAATGATCCCCAAAATCTCTTTTCATACTAAGAACCTGAGCATATTCTCTTAGCCACACAGTCCTACCTCTTCTCTTGCCCTGTCCTCCATGGATGACTGATACTATTTTCTGCTTAGGGATTAGCTACAACCAGTATCCTCCTTCAGTAAAGATGGGATAATTCTTTCCCTCAGGACACAATCCTAGACTGTGTGTCTTGAGAAGTAAGAAAGTTTTTTTTTGCAACATTGTTGTGAAAGGAGATTTAAGAATTCTTTAGTCTTTAATTGGTTTTGTCTAGGGATGCTTTTCTGCATAGAACTTCATACACACAGAACTTGAGGGGATCAAGTCATGTACATTAAAGGAGCTGTTCTTGTGCTCACGATATAGCCCATCCCATATGGCGCTGATTTTGGAAACAGAAAGGCAGGGGTTCAAATCCCTAGCATCAAGGGTTTGGAAGAAATTTAGAAAAATCTCTTCAGAGTGTGCAAATCTCCTATCCTATAAATCTTTTTCTTTTATCCTGTGTTCTTCAACTCTGTGCAACTCTGTGCAACTATTGGGGTTCAATATCAACTGATCCCCAGAGAGTTAAAGTGCACAAAAGATACTGCAAATCACACAATGAGGTTTTTCTTTTCTATTGTAAACGAATGGGATACATGTTGTTTCTCTGTTTCTACATGGCGTAAAGGCATACCATTTTTGTAATCATAAATTTACATAGGGTAATATTGTTTGAATCATTCTGTTATTTTTCCCTTCCCCCCACCCTTCCCACACCTCTTTTCCCTCTATGTAGTCCTTCCTTCGTCCATTCTTGTCCCCCTCCCTAAACATAACTCTAACACAAACACTATCCCCTCACACCCCCCATTATGTATCATCATCCACTTATTAGTGATATCATTCATCCTTTGGTTTTTTTGAGATTGACTTATCTCATTTAGCATGATATTCTCCAATTTCATCCATTTGCCTGCAAGTGTCATAATTTTTTCATTCTTTATAGCTGAGTAATATTCCATTGTATATATATACCACAGTTTCTTTATCCATTCATCAATTGAAGGGCATCTAGTTTGGTTCCACAATCTGGCTATTGTGAACTGAGCAGCTATGAACATTGATGTGGCTGCATCTCTGTAATATGCTGATTTTAAGTCCTTTGGGTATAGGCCAAGGAGTGGGATAGCTGGGTCAAATGGTGGTTCCATACCAAGTTTTCTAAGGAGTCTCCACACTGCTTTCCAGAGTGGCTGCACTAATTTGCAGCCCCACCAAGCAATGTATGAGTGTACCTTTCTCACCACATCCTTGCCAACACCTGTTGTTGCTTGTATTCTTGATAATCGCCATTCTAATTGGGGTGAGATGGAATCTTAGGGTGGTTTTGATTTGCATTTCTCTTATTACTAGAGATGTTGAAAATTTTTTCATATGTTTGTTGATTGCTTGTAGATCTTCTTCTGTGAAATGTCTATTCATTTCCTCAGCCCATTTGTCTATTGGGTTATTTGCATTCTTGGTGTAGAGTTTTTTGAGTTCTTTATAGATTCTGGAGATTAGTGCTCTATCTGAAGTATGATTGGCAAAGATTTTCTCCAACTCTGTAGGCTGTTACTTTGCATTGCTGATAGTTTCCTTTGCTGAGAGAAAGCTTTTTAGTTTGAATCTATCCCTGTTAATGATTCTTGCTTTTATTTCTTGTGCTATGGAAGTAGTGTAGAGGAAGTCTGGTCCTAAGCTGACATGTTGAAGATCTGGACCTACTTTTTCTTCTATAAGATGCAAGGTCTCTGATCTGATTCCAAGGTCATTAATCCATTTTGAGTTTAGTTTTGTGCATGATGAGAGATATGGGTTTAGTTTCATTCTGTTGCTTATGGATATCCAATTCTCCCAGTACCATTTGTTGAAGAGGCTATCTTTTCTCCATTGCATATTTTTGGCCCCTTTGTCTAGTATGAGAAAATTGTATTTATTTGGGTTTGTGTCCGTGTCCTCTATTCTGTGCCATTGATCCATCTTTCTATTTTGGTACCAATTCCATGCTCTTTTTGTTACTATTGCTTTGTAGTAGAGTTGAAGATCTGGTACTGGGATACCCCTGCTTCACTCTTTCTGCCAAGGATTGCTTTAGCTATTCTGGGTTTTTTATTCTTCCAGGTGAATTTCATAATTGCTTGCTCTATTTCTGTAAGGTACATCATTGGGATTTTAATTGGAATTGCATTGAATCTGTATAGCACTTTTGGTAGTATGGCCATTTTGACAACATTAATTCTTCCTATCCAAGAACATGGGAGATCTTTCCATCTTCTAAGGTTTTCTTGAATTTCTTTCTTTAGTGTTCAGTAGTTCTCATTGTAGAGGTCTTTCACCTCTTTTGTGAGATTGATTCCCAAGTATTTTATTTTTTTCGAGGCTATTGTGAATGGGGTAGTTTTCCTAATTTCTCTTTCTGAAGATTCATCACTTATGTATAATAATGCCTTATATTTATGTGCATTGATCTTATATCCCGCTACTTTACTGAATTCACTTATGAGTTCTAAAAGTTTCTGGTGGAATTTCCTGGTTCCTCTAAGTATGTAATCATATCATCAGCAAATAGGGATGATTTGAGTTCTTCATTTCCTATTCATATACGTTTAATTTCTTTGGTCTGTGTAATTGCTCTGGCTAGAGTTTCAAGGACGATATTGAATAGAAGTGGTGAAAGAGGGCATCCCTGCCTTGTTCCACTTTCTAGGGGGAATGCTTTCAGTTTTTCACCATTTAGAATGATATTGGCCATGGGCTTAGCATAGATGGCCTTTACAATGTTAAGGAATGTTCCCACTATCCCTATTTTTTCTAGTGTTTTGAGCATGAAGGGGTGCTGTATTTTATCAAATCTTTTTCTGCATCTATTGAAATAATCATGTGATTCTTGACTTTAAGTCTATTGATATGGTGAATGACATTTATTGATTTCCTGATGTTGAACCAACCTTGCATCCCAGGGATGAAACCCACTTGATCATGGTGCACTATCTTTTTAACATGTTTTTGTATGTGATTTGCTAAAATTTTATTGAAAACTTTTGTGTCAAAGTTCATTAAGGATATTTGCCTGAAATGTTCTTTCCTCAATGTGTCTCTGTCCGGTTTAGGTATCAGGGTAATATTGGCTTCATAGAATGAGTTTGGGAGGGTTCCCTCCTCTTCTATTTTATGGAATACATTGAGGAGTTTTGAATGAGCTCTTCTTTAAAGATTTTGTAGAACTTGACTGAGAACCCATCTGGTCCTGGACTTTACTTTGTTGGTAGGCTTTTGATGACTTCTTCTATTTCACTACTTGATATTGGTCTATTTAAATTGTGTATGTCCTCCTCATTCAGTTTAGGCAATTCATGTGTCTCTAGATACCTGTTGATGTCTTTGAAATTTTCTATTTTGTTGGAGTATAGATTTTCAAAATAGCTTCTAATTATGTTTTGTATTTCAATCGTGTCTGTTGTGATATTTCCTTGTTCATTCCGAATTTTAGTGATTTGAGTTTTCTCTCGTCTTCTCTTTGTAAGTGTGGCTAAAGGTTTATCAATTTTGTTTACTTTTTTGAAGCACCAACTATTTATTTTGTCATTTTTTTGTATTGTTCCTTTTGTTTCAATTTCGTTGATTTCAGTTCTGAGTTTAACTATTTTCTGTCTTCTACTACTTTTGGTGTTGGTCTTTTCTTCTTTTTCAAGGGCTTTGAGCTGTAGTGTTAGGTTGTTTATTTGTTGAGTTTTACTTCTTTTATTAAATGCACTCCACGAAATAAATTTTCCTCTAAGTACTGCTTTCATAGTGTCCCAGATGTTTTCATATGATGTTTCTTTGTTCTTATTTACTTCTAAGAATTTTTTAATTTCCTTCCTAATATCTTCTGTTATCCATTCATCATATAATAGCATATTGTTTATTCTCCAGGTGTTGGAGTAGTTTCTGTTTTTTACTAATTCATTTATTTCTACCTTCACTCCATTATGATCTGATAGAATACAAGGTAGTGTCTCTATCTTCTTGTATTTGCTAACATTAGCTTTATGGCATAATATATGGTCTATTTTAGAGAAGGATACATGTGCTGCTGAGAAGGAAGTGTATTCGCACTTGGTTGGATGGTATATTCTATAAATGTCTAATACGTCTAAATTATTGCTTGTGTTATTGAGATCTATGGTTTCTTTGTTCAATTTTTGTTTGGAAGATCTGTCCAGTGGTGAGAGAGGCGTGTTAAAATCACCTAGTATTATTGTGTTACAGGCTATTTGGTTTCTAAAATTGAGAAGGATTTGTTTGACATACATGGATGAGCCACTGTTTGGGACATAGATGTTTATGATTGTTATATCTTGCTGATTTATGGTTCCCTTAAGCAGTATGAAATGTCCTTCTTAATCCCTTCTGACTAACTTTGGCTTGAAGTCCACATTATCTGAATTGAGGATGGTACTCCATCTTTTTTGCTGAGTCCATGTGCATGGTATATTTTTCCCCATCCTTTCACATTTAGTCTATGGGTATCTCTATGAGGTGAGTCTCTTGCAGGCAACATATTGTTGGATCTTTCTTTTTAATCCAATCTGCCAATCTATGTCTTTTGATTGATGAATTCAGGTCATTAACATTCAGGGTTATTATTGAGATATGATTTGTATTCCCAGTCATTTGGTTCATTTTTTAAATTTTATTTTTTTATTCATTTATTTTTTGACACACCTTGGTTCCTCCTTTAGTTGACAGTTCCTTTAGGATAATTCCTCCCTTTGCTGATTTGCTTCTTTGTTTTTTATCTCTTCCTCATGAAATATTTTGCTGAGAATGTTCTGTAATGCTGGCTTTCTTTTTGTAAATTCTTTTAGTTTTTTTTTATCATGGAAGGATTTTATTTTATCGTCAAATTTGAAGGTAAGTTTTGCTGGGTATAAGATTCTTGGTTGGTATCCATTTTCTTTCACAGCTTGAAAAATGTTGTTCCAGGCCCTTCTAGCTTTTAGGGTCAGGATTGAAAAATCTGCTGATCTGTATTGGTTTCCCACTGAATGTAATTTGGTTATTTTTTCTCACAGCCTTTAAAATTCTGTCTTTATTTTGTATGTTAGCTATTTTCATTATAATGTGCCTTGGTGTGGGTGTATTGTAATTTTGTGTATTTGGAGTCCTATAAGACTCTTGAACTTGATTTTCCATGTCATTTTGCAGATTTGGGAAATTTTCTCATATTATTTCATTGAATAGATGGCTCATTCCTTTGGTTTGTTTCTCTAAGCCTTCCTCAATCCCAATAATTCTCAAATTTGGCCTTTTCATTATATCCCATAGTTCTTGGAGATTCTGTTCATGATTTATTACCATCTTCTCTGTTCAACTTTGCTTTCAAGGTTAAATATTTTCTCTTCAATATCTGAGGTTCTGTCTTCCAGGTGTTCTATCCTATTGGTTATGCTTTCTATGGAGTTCTTAATGTGGTTTATTGTTTCCTTCATTTCAAGGATTTCTGTTTGTTTTTTTTCAATATCTCTAACTCTTTATTGAAATGATCTTTTGCTTCCTGTATTTGCTCTTTTAACTGTCGATTGGTGCTATCATTCAGTGCCTGCATTTGCTCTTTCATCTCATCATTCAATGCCTGCTTTTGCTCTTTCATCTCATCATTTGCTTCTCTGTTCATTATATTATGTACATTTTGAACTCCCTTTCTGTCATTTTTTCTGTCATGCTGTCATTGTATTTTATTGATGTAACATCTAGATTTGTTTGGGGCATTTTCTTCCCTTGCTTTCTCATATTGTTCAGTTATCAGTGGACCACTAAGATATTGCAGATTTCCTCTATTGACTTATAGTATCACTGAAGATTTCTAGTATATCCCCTCTTAGCCTTCAGTAGCCTGAAGTCTTGGAGGAGGTTGATAATGTGGTGCTCCACAAGGAAGCTGCCTCTCTAGCGGTGATGACCCTCAGGTTGGGTATATTCCCTGATAGTGGGCAGAGGTGTCTCCGCTTGTTGACCAATGGTCATCCAAAGGGGAACTAGTCTGCGGGCTGAGGCAAGGCCTGTTTGTGCCTGTGTCTCTGGTTTTACCATCCTTGTGGGAAAACCTCACCCAGCAGGGAAGACTCAACCGGTGGGGAGGTCTCGCTGGTCAGTTCCTGTCCTAGAGGTTCCCCTCAATCTACAACTACCACCTGGGCTGGGCTGCCTTCCTCTGCAACATTCCCAGGGGTCCGGACCTAACTCCTGGGCCTGGGAGCCTCACCCTTCTCAGACAAGTCTCCTTAGGCTGCCTCTCCTCAGAGAATCTGCCCGCAGTCCTGGAAACTTTGCTCCACCCCTAGGCGTGTCTCTGTGCGGCTCTTCCACCAAGAAGCTGCCTAGTTCCTGGGACCCTGCTGTGCACCTAATCGCCTGACTAGGCGGCCCCTCCTCTGAGACGCCACCTGGATCCCCGTACAATAGCTCTGAGACCCAGAGACCCGCCACACACCTCTTCCTCTGGACAGCTGCCCGGTGATCCGACGCAGTCACTAGGAGTCCAAGCAACTCACTTTGCGTCTCCTCCTCCTGCCAACTGCCTGTAGCCCTAGGCAGTCACTCTGAGTCCAAGTGATCCACCCTGTTCCTCCTCCTCCTCAGGGTATCACCCTGGGTGTTCAGGAGGGGTCACTTGGAGACCAAGTGACCCACTGTGCTCCTCCTCCAGGCAGGCCACCGGTGTTCAGGAGTGGTCACTTTTAGTCCAAACAACTCACCACTCACCTCCTCCTCTGGCAACGACCTGTGGCTCTGATGTAGTCACTCCTAGACCAAGCGCCCCGCCGAGCTTCTCCTCTTCCTCCAGCAACCCCCCGGTGTTCAGAAGTGGTCATTCTGAGTCCAAACAGCTCACCATGCAGCTTCTCCTCTGGCAACTGCCTGTAGCTCTGATGCAGTCACTCCTAGACCAAACACCCCGCCGTGCTTCTCCTCTTCCTCTGGGCAGCCCCCTGGTGTTCAGAAGTGGTCCTTCTGAGTCCAAACAGCTTGCCATGCAGCTCCTCCTCAGGTAGCCACCCGGAGCCCCAGTGGTTGCTCTGAGTCCAAGTGCTGTGCTGAGCCGTCTCCTGTACGATGATCCCAGTTGTCTGTGTTTACCACTCCAGTGGGGGGAAGGGGTGTCTCGCTGGGTAACTCTACTTCACAAAGTTCCCTGCAATCCGGGGCTACCGCCCCATCTGGGACACCTCCCCAATGGAAGAGACTCACTGGGCAGCTTTGAGTTGGTTCCAAGTCTCTCGCTATCTCCTCTTTTGAATCCTGCATCCTGAAGCAACATGAAATGCAGCCACCCTCTAGGCCGCCATCTTGAAAACCCCCCACAGTGAGGTTTTATTGCAAGTTTGAGCTTGGAATACAAGAGTTTCTCAGATCACTACCATGGCTGAGTGGGGAGTGGTCCCAAGGGATGAGAAAGCACTCTACTTATGAAATTTCCCATCATTCACATACAAAGACCTGTACACTATTGGTTAACCTTCAAACAGCTAAACATTAGTCCTCTTTGGTTGGTTGCTGCCAATCTATTTGATTCTCATTGGGTCCTGCCAAAACTGAACAGTCCTGGAGGAAGAAGGGAGGAGGAATGTGGTGAACTATGCACAGGATGATTCGGGCTAGGCCACCTCTCCGGTTCTTTTTTCTTTCTTTTTTTTTTTTTTTTTGGTGCTGGGGATTGAACCCAGGGCCTTGTGCTTACAAGGCAAGCACTCTATTGACTGAGCTATCTCCCCAGCCCCGATCTATCTCCCCAGCCCCGAGCTATCTCCCCAGCCCCTCCAGTTCTTGATAGATAAAGTTTCTGGGCAGCTGACCATTACACAAACAGGTGTCACTTAATAGACTTGATAAGTCTGGGGGCCCAGCACATCCCATTTGTCATGTATTGGCTCTTGAGGGTGCTATCACAACTTCCTGTATCCTGGCGATTAAGGTAGTTTCTCATTCCTTAGTGTTTGCATGCTCTTTCCTATGGGGGGACTTTACACATGTCACCCTGTTCTCAAAACAACCGCTACCAGTTTTACCTGCAAGCAATTTCCATTGACTCCTTTCAGCGGGGAACTGCACTCAAAGGGAGCAGTGCATCCCCAGTCACCTGCATTGCTTATGAGGACGTGTTTCTTCACATCTTTCAACTGTCATTAGTTCAGATGTTACATCTCACTCATGAGTATGCTATGACCATTTTTTCCAGTAAATTCTCCTGATACACAATGTGCACCAGCTTGTAGTGGCATGAAATTCAAAATGACAACTCACAGGACCTTGCCAATTTTGAGGCTTTTTGGACTCACTCTTAGACTGCCAATGAAGAGGACTTCCAAAACGGAGCACTTTGCATGTGAACAAGGTCAACTGGAAAACAAACATGTGAAGAAAAAAGACATCCAACCCGTCCCTGATTTCCTAGTCAATTTTATTTTGTATTGGCTTGCTTATGACTTGATAAAAAGTGGTAGGATTTTGGGGTGAATCCTTCATAGTTTTTGCTGATAGCATTTAGGAGAAAGGGGGAATTTACCACATACTCTCCCAATATCATTGGAGCAGCTGTGTCAAAGGAACAAATCACAAGTAGAGACTCTAACTCATTTTGATGGATGTCCTCAAGAGATGCACTGTAAAAGTGGGAAAAATCCTGTGTTGTTCACATGTTTACCATGGATCTGGGGTTTATTGGAGTGTGATTTGTAGGGTAAGGGAAGAAAAAAATTCATTCATTACAAGAACCCACACCGAATGGAGGAAACCAGAGACAATAGACACGTTGCAGGTTGGTGGTGGGTAGAAGCAAGTCAGGAAATAAAATCATTTGACAATTTGAAAATGCCTGTGATTCAAGATCCCTGCTCAGTAAGTCTAATCCCACATTCAGATTTTCTTGAACCACTCCTGTTTTGATATTCACTTTTGGTCTTCACTTTTACCTTTTATAAGAGCTGTTTCTGTTTACATTTGTGATATTGTGGTGCAGTCTTTATTTCAAGAACTGGGTTCAGTGCTGCATATTCTGAATTCAACTCATTTCAATTGTAGTTTATGGGCATAGGGGCTGTGTTTTAAGGAAAGTCTTTTCTGCTGGTTCTTGTACCAGAAAAACTATGAATCAGCATATATAATCAACTGTCCCTTCAGAGAAACAAAAAAGAGATGTGAGTTTGGAAAAGCTTTGAGGTCCTTAAAGGGGAGTTAGGATCTGTAATGATAGTTGCTTACAGAATGAACTGGCAAGTACTACTTCCTGTATTTGTAGATTATGTTGAACCTGAAATACATGTCGTGGAATTTGAGTGTAGACGATGATGGCCAAAAAGTTTTAGAATGTCTCCTTATTGAAGTAGGCTTTCAGGACCAACAACCTTCTGCATTCGATGCCAAAAAAATTTCCTTGCTCTCCCTCTTTGAATGTTCATCTTGGAAGATTTTCATCATAGTCCTTTCATCACAGTGCGTGTTTCAATCTGGAGTTATACCATGTGATGCTATGTTCCTCAATCCATCAGCAGGCTCTTATATCATCCACTGGCTTGTAGTCAGCATCCCCCTGGGGCTGCTAAGAGGACTGGTGTGAATTTTCAACAGGGCCTTGTGCCAGGCTGGCACTAGGCTGGTCAAGAGAAAGAACTCATGTGTGAACACATATAGGTCGGACATTTCTGCATCTTGAGGTGAGTTGAGGTTGCCTTTAATTTCCCAGGAGGTAAATATCTGAGTGCAGCTTAGCTGTAAGGTCATAGCCAAGGAGGTGTGGCTTTGCAGGTGTAGTGAGCACAGAATATCTCTCCTGGCATGTCAGAACCATCGTATTGTCCATCAAACATCCTGAGTGAATGACTTCCACGACTTCATGTAAGTCTTAACAAGATGCAGCCAACTTCACCTAGAAGACCAACTTCCAGGTTGCAGCTGTCACCAGGCTGAACTTTCTAGGGAAAAAGGAGCAACACGCAAGATTTTGTGTGAGTGTTGCAATTCAAAGATCACTTAACCCACCATGCTCATGCATGCTCAACTGCGATAAGCTCTCACCAGCCATGCTTTGGTGTGATTGACAGGGCCCTAGGCTAGTTTCCTAGGATATTACTGGGATATTACAGGTGTTTCCAGTCCTGGAGGAGTTGTTTCCAAAAGAAATAGCACTGGAGCTGATGCTGTGCTTGGTGATCCATGTTTCCAAACACCCCTCCACCCAACCAGGCCCACTGGAACTGGTGTGGGATAATTGTCTGCTGTCATGATGCCCAGTGAGGCAAAATGAGTGCAGAGACACCTAGCGGACCTGAAGTTTAGTGTAAGATGTCAGGCTTCAGAGGAGTTCCTTGTTATGCCTGGTCCTGGAGGCATCCATGGACAATAGGACTGAGATCTCCTGGCCTATGAGGTTAGAATCACATTTTGGATAACATCAGTTCCCTGGGAATTGCTCCCTTCTTCTTTCCTCTGACCATCAAAACTGAGCTGGTTCTTGTTTTCACTCTTGGTCTGTTGCGTCCAGGAGCTGAAGCTTCTCTGGTTGCCATGGGAACCATGACGCCATGGTCCTGACAGGTCTTTTCTCTGTGACCTCAGGCAGAATCTTTGGTGTGGGCACCAGGTCTCGGGAGTCACTCCTCAAACACCATGCTGCTCAAGGCTCAGATAAAACCTCTGGGAAAAGAAACCAACTGCTCTCCAAGCGAATCCAGCAATCACAGAACAATTCACACCCAACTGCACTATGTCTGCCCCTTCCACTTGGATAAGGAGCTCTCCCATTTTTTCTCTCATGTCAGAGTAGCACTGGTAGACATGTGAGAGATTGTCCTGAGAGCAACTGAATGCAATTGAATCATTGAGAGTCCAGGGATATGAATATCAGCCCTCATATCACTGTAAGAAATCGTGAGAGTAAAAGCTACAAACATACAGAGAGGATGATTGACATTGGATGAGAAATGTTTCCTTTCTGTTAGCAAATATGGGGCCTCAGAACCCAGACCCCAAGAGCCAACACCACTTCCTTTTTCTACTTTATATTTTCTGACATCTTCTGGCTTCATTCATGAGACATTCCCTCATTGAATGAAACTGGCTTTCCCTGGAGAAACATCTTCCTCTATCTCACACCTACCTGAGATGATAGGCAAGATTTAGAACTAGCACTGGCTTATGCATTTTGCACAGCACTCTGATTAGAATTTTCCAAAGTAAAATGCCAAAAGCATAAAGAAAAAAAAATAAGATCAAGGAAGGTGTCAGTAGATTGTTGATATAATGGCTGGGAATGCAGTGGCAAATGTTCTCCAAAATCTCCTTTTCTAATAACAACCTGAGAATATTCTCATAGCCACATACTCCAACTACAGCCGGTTTTGTCCTTAAGTAAATACTGGATAATTCTTTCACTCAGGACACACCCCTAAACTGTGGGTCTTGAGATGCAAAAAAGATTATTTGCAAGATTGTTGTGAAAAGAAGAATTAAGAATTCAATAGTTATTGATTGACTTTGTCTAGGGTTGCTTCTCTGCATAGAACTTCACAGACACAGAACCTGAGGGGATCAATTCATGTACCTTAACGTAACTGTTCCTGTGCAGACAATATAGCCCATCCCCTAGGGCTCTGCCTTTGAAAGTGGAAAGGCGGTGGTTCAAATCCCCAGCACCAAGGGATAGGAAGAAAAGAAGAAAAAGCACTTCCCAGGGTGGAATCCTTCTATCCTCCCCACCTTTTTCTTTTTCTCCTCTGTTATTCAACGGAATCAACACTGTTCAACAACTACCAGTTTCACCTGCAAGCAATTTCCATTGACTCTTTTTCAGCTGGGAGCTGCATTCAAAGGGGGCAGTGCATCCCTAGAAACCTGCAATGCTTAAGAGGACATGTTTCTTCACAACTTTCAACTGTCATTAGTTCAAATGTTACATCTCACTCATGAGTATGCTATGACCAACTTTTTCCAGCAAATTCTCCTGATAGGCAATGTGTACTGGCTTGCAGTGGCAGGAAATTCAAAATGAAACCTCACTGGCCCTTGCCAATTTTGAGGCTTTTTGGACACTCCCAGATTGCCAATGAAGGGAACTTCCACACTGGAGCACTTTGCATGTGAACTACAAGGTAAACTGAATAACCAACATGTGAAGACAAAAGATAGCTGACCCAGGCCCTGATTTCCTAATCAGTTTTATTTTGTATTGGCTTGCTCATGACTTGATGATAAATGGTAGAATTTGGGACTGAATCCTTTTTAGTTTGTGCTGGTAGCATTCAGGAGAAATGGGGAATTTACCAACTACTCTCCCAATATTATAGGAGCTCCAGTGTCAAAAGAAGCAGAGCACTTGTAGAGACTCTTGTTAATTTTGATGGATGTCCTAAAGAGATGCACTGTAAATGTGGGAAAAGGATATGCTGTTCTCATGTTTGCCATGGATCTGGGGTTTATTGGATTGTGGTTTGTAGGAGGGTAAGGGAAGAAAAAAACCATTCATTGCAAGAACTTGCACCGAGGAAGGGAACCAGAGACATTAGGCATGTTGCAGGTTGGTGGTAGGTGGAATAAAATCGAGAAATAAAAATAATTTGACAATTTTCAAATTCCTATGGTACTAGTTTCCTGCTCAGTAAGTGCAGACTCACATTTGGATATTCTTGAATCACTCCTGTTTTAATATTCAGTTTTCATTCTTCACTTTTGCCTTTTAGCAGAGCTGTTTCTGTTTACATTTGTGATATTGTGAAGTCTTTATTTAAAAAACTTTGGGTTCAGTGCTGCATATTTCAAATTGAACTCATTTAAATTTAATTGTTTGGTCAATATTGAACCCCAATATTTGGGGGCTCCTGTGGGATAGACTCATCTGACTCCACCCAAGGAGAGACAATGTCCCATGGTACTAAAGTTTCTAAGGAGATTTTCTGTGGAAGGAGGATTGGCCACCTCAATTTGGTGGAACAAAGGTCCCCACTTGAATTTGGTTGAGAATTCTCATTTTGTGGAAGGAAATGGTTGTGAGTGACCCTGGAGGTTCCACTGTTGGAAGTTGTGGGAGATGTCCCAGAGAAACAGGAGTCACGCTGACGTCCACAGTGGATGCTGTATGGGCAGCTATTCAGTAAAGGATCCTTTGTCTGATTTTGGTAGTGTGAATAAGAAAGGCATTACACACGTGAGAGTGGTGTGGTTGACTGACTGGTGAATGTTGAATAGTCCTGTGAAAATTTGTTTTACTGCGTGTATTGCCTCTCTCATTCTTTTTGGTCTGCTTGGTTCTTTTCTCCTCATTTTTATAGGACAGGCTCAGGTAACTCCTAAGACTTTCCTCCTGAGTCACTTCTCAGAGGTCCATGCCAGAGGATGAAATTTTGGTGTGGACCACCTAAAGAAGGGTAAGTTTACTACACTCTGCTCCGTGGAGTAGCCAGTCTTTACCAAGATCTACACCGAGCTAGGTAGGTAAGCTTCTCTCCATGCACCCCACATCTGTTTGAGGTGCAGTTTTGTGTTTCTTTATTTTTGGAGGGTAAAATGGGCACCTGTTGGCTACTTAAAGGCAGTTAGTGCAGCCGCCATCTTTGAAGACTCCGGTGAGTGTTTTCCGGCCTAGGCAAGTTTCAATCGCCTGCTCTGTGTAGACCAGGCATATTGGAATCTGCCAAAGTCATTTCCTACTTTTCTGTACTGGCCCAAAGTGCAATTGCTGCCAGTACACAGTGTCCCTAGTCCTGACCTACCAAGGATGCATGGAGGTGGAGGAAGGGTTGGAACAACTGCAGGGTTCTCTGGCCCAGGCAACTCTCAGGTGGACCCCAAAGGTTCCTTCTTTGGACTCCCCCTCCCAAAAGCCCTAAGAGGTATCCAGGGTGTTTGGTAGATGGATGACACTGAGGGAAAGCACCAATTACCTTTGCCTTTGTACGGGCCATACAGCACCCCTCCACCTCCACTCTCTCCTGGATGTTTCTGATTTGCTTGCCAATCAGACATTAAGCAATAAGATGGTAGGATCAAGAGAAAGACATAGGACAATTAGTATGAAAATTACCAGGTTCCCTAGTTTGCATGGTTAGCCTTTATTAGTCTACCTAGAGTCTCTCCATTACTGTTCCTGTGCTTAAATGTGCTCACTTTGTTCTCTTTAAGCTGCAAGAGGGAGGCACTTAAAATCCCCTCCTGTAAGACCCTCCAAGCAAAGGGCATTATATTCCTAAGAACCAATAGATGTCCCCTCACCCTCTGGAGATTCCTTTAGTCTACCATGCTTGACATCAATAATCTCTACCATGAGAGGAGAAAGCCTTGAGGAATCACATACTAAGGGTGGAAGATCAAGGGGACCCTCCCAATTTAAGACAGACAAAAATACATTTAGGGAGGTTTTTGGAGGATCCTAATAAGTATTAAGATGTTTCAAAACTTATGTAAAGTATTTGACTTCACCTGGAAAATTATACTATTAACCATCTAGAGCACAGGCAGTTCCCAGAAACCATTCTAACTGGGATTCAAATGAGTAGGATGCCTAGAAAACTATTATGAGGCCTTCAGAAAAATCCTGCTATTTTCATGGAGAGACTCAGGAAGGAAATAAGAAAACACACCTCCCTGAATCCTGAATCCATGAAGGGCCACCTACATTCAAGGTACAAATTTATCATTCAGTCAGTCCCAAACATTTAGAGGAAATTGCAAAAATTGGCACGCGGCCCTGATTAATCTTTAGATGATCTTCTCCAACTTGCATCTTCCATTTTTAATAGAGATCAAAAAGAAAGAAAAGGGAGCATAAAGACAAGAAAAAGGGCTTATTAAAGATCATTCAAACTGATAAAGACTTTTAATGCCTTGCAACAGTGCATGCAGTTCACCCATTTTAGAAGTTGAAAAACTGCCTAGTCTAAAATCTTAGAATAATGAAGCAGTAATTTCCCCCAACCCTGTAGTTCTTACTCTGTTATCTGAAATTCCAGCTGCTGCTTGGTTTACTATGTCAGATTTAAAAGATGGCTTTTCCTGCATAGGCTAGACTCTGAATAGCAATTTCTGTTTGCCTTTGAGGAACCAGATACTGTATTTCAACTAACCTCGACAATGTTACCTCAGGATTGAGAGATGGCCCTCACCTGTATGAACAAACCTTAGCTAAGGACTTAACAAAATTCAGAATTAAAACATCTGTAATTGTTCTCCAGTATGTAAATGACATCCTTTACATGCCTCACCCAGGAGGAATGTCAAAAGGCCATTGCAGAACTCATAAACTTCTTTGCTGATAGGAATTATAAGATCTCAAAAATTAAAGCTTAATTATGTCATCAAAACTTCAATACTACAGGAAATAGCCACCATAGGACAATATTCTGCCCCAGAAATATCAAAAAGGGTCCTTACTGCAAGCTTCTGTCCTCAGCTTATCTATGAAGCAAGATTTAATCTGTTTGTCACTGAGGGGAAAATAAATCCTGGATAGGCAGTCATAGGCAGCTCAATAGCCAATGGCATATCTCAGTGAGGGGCTTAGAATAGTAGCTTCATTCTAAAAAGTAATGGAAAATAAGGTCTCATAATTTTCTTTGACATCCAAGCCTATCCTGATAGAAATAGCTAAAATGCCCTAGGCACAAAGTTTCTGCTAAAATCTGTTAGCTAAGCTGGTTCCAGATGTCAGTCAAGATTTACAATGAAATGTAAATAGAGAAAGCCTGATGGCTCAGTAGGAGACCGGTCTCAAACACATACACACACAAAAAAAAAAAAAGGTAAAAAGAGTCTTACCTGAATTCCAGCAAAAGTAAATTTTATGGTACTTTACTAAAGTAATTAATGGCCATATCATTTTTTCCAGAATTCTTGTTTTTTTTTTTAATTGAATAGTTTTTTGAGCTCATGACTTTTTTTCAGTTCTAGTTTTTATTCAACTAGAGTTTTTGAACATCTGTTACATTGCAACGGAGATTCACCTATAAAGTTACAAGGCCTTTGATTTTGTGGTATTTGTATGTCATGCTAATTGATGTCATATTTTGTGTCAAAATTGAGTTCTCCTAAAATTAAAATTTTAAAAATGGATTCAGATACTTTTAATTCACATGATTTAAAAGGGCTCAATTTAATTTGGGTAAACTAATAAAAAGTAAAGTGTCTTTGAAAATAACTTGCAAGTCTCTAGGTGGTCAAACAAATGAAGTGTTGATGTTAATAAAATGTCTAATATCAATTGTTTTTAGGACTTTTCTTCAACAGAAAAGAGATGGCAAATACTGTTCCAGACACTTATCTGATATCTTGTTTTTTTTACAAAATAAGTGAGTTACAGTTAACACGTAAGGGATTACTCAAAATGGGAGGTGGGAGGGGGCAAGAATGGAGAAAGGGGGGACTGTATAGAGGGAAAAACGGGGTGGGAGGGGTGGGGGGAAGCAAAAAATAACAGAATGAATCAAACATTATTACCCTATGTAAATGTATGATTACCCAAATGGTATGCTGTTACTCCATGTGCAAACAGAAACAACATGTATCCCATTTGTTTACAATAAAAATAAATTAAAATAAAAAATTGAAAGATGGAATAATATACTCCATACAAGTAGGAACTAAAAGAATATGACCCTGCTGTCTAGAACTGAATTCAGTTGGTATCACTGAAGTTCTAAAGAATGAATGGAATATCCAAACTCACTTGAATCAGAGAACAAATGACTTTTATAAATGTATTTTTTCTCAGTATATTAGAAAAGAAAGCAAGAGAAAAAGGAGGAGAAAGAGTGGAGGGAATGAGGAAGAAACATAAATGAAAATATACCTAAATTGACAATAGGATTTAGTAAAACTGGAAGATTGTTTGCAGCAGTGAATTTGGTATAATCTTATTCAAAAAGAATTTAGTGCTTGGTGCAGTGGTATATATCTATAATTCTATCTACCTAAAAGGCTAACACAGGAGTATTAAGGCATGTTCAAGAGCAGCCTGGGCAACTTAGCAATAACTTATCTCAAAATAAAATTATGAAGGGCTGGGGATATACCTCAGTGGTAGAACACTTGCCTGGCACACTTTAGGCTCTGGGTTCAATGTCCAATACCACTAAATTAATTAAGTAAAAAGAATCTGGCAACTCATGTATATACTAGTACATATACAAAGACATTTAATAACATTCATGGGGCTGGGGTTGTTGCTCAGTGATAGAGCATTTTCATGTGAGGCCCTGGGTTTAATCCTCAGCACCACATAAAAATGAATCAATAAAATAAACATATTGTGTCCATCTGAAACTTTAAAAACTTAAAAAAAAAATCCAGGGCTGGGGATATAGCTCAGTTGGTAGAGCACTTGCCTCAAAAGCACAAGGCCCTGGGTTCAATACCTAGCACAGCAAAAGCACAGTAACAAAAAAAAAAAAAATAGCATCCATATTCTTTGCTTCCAAAATACAACTTAGCTCCAAATTTTTTTACACACTGCAACTTGATTCATTTTACACAAATGGGGTACAATATTTCATTTCTATGGTTGTACACAATGTAAATTCACACCATTCTTGTAATCATACATGTACATAGGGTAATGATATTTCTCTCATTCCATCTTTCATAACCCACCCCCTCCCCCTCTCATTTCCCCTCTACATAATCTAAAGTTCATCCATTCTTCTCTTACCCCCTGTCCCCCACCCCCATTATGTATTGTCATCCACTTATCAGAGAAAATATTTCACCTTTGGTTTTTTGTGATTGACTTATTTCACTTAGCATGATATTCTCCAGATCTTTATTTCTAAAAGCAATTCCCCAACAAAAGGAATCATGTGTTCTTGAACAAACAGTCAGTTCCAAGGCCAAAACAGGTAAAAAAGCAAGTTATGGCAGAAAACAAGGAAGTACCCTCCCCTTAAAAGAGGATGGAGGACTTATTGAAGGGGCACAAGGGCCAACCTAAAAGAGTTCCTAATTGGAACAACAAAATAAAAGAGATAATACCATATTAATCATAGTACTATATTAAAATAGTACTGGATTAAAATCCTGTGATTAAAATAAATATCATTGGGCCCATACTGTATAAATAAATAAATTGGGGAAAAAGGACAACTTTACAGAAGAATTCTAACTTTAAAATTTAAAGAATGAGAGAAATAGAAAATAATTGTTAGAACACCACAGTAATAATTGCTAATGGAGGCTAAAATTAGTGGGCAAAATTTTAAGGAAAACCAGAATATTTGTATGCTCTCAAAGTATCTTTCTCAAATAAATATTATTAGCAAAGGAAAAAAAGTCTTAACTTTATAGTGAAGAAACCAAGCAGACACTACCCTAAGCAAGCAATCCAAGAGGTGTGAGTCTTACTATGCTAATAAGGTAAAGTTAACTGTGGGTTACTTTGGTGATTATTCCATTCATGCATTTTCTCCTCACATCTTGGAATTTCCCTTTATCACCAGGGAAAATCTTTCATATTATTATTTTTAGAAGAGTGCAGACCTGTTCTGTCTTGTTTTTGCTGGCATTTCTGCTGACTATATAGTCTCAGAAGGGTGAGCTAACTTTTCCAGGCTCCCATCTCCTGGTGTATTTTCCCACTCCCAAAGCCTTGACAGCACTTAGGTCACTTTTTACCTCCTGACTTTCTAGTATGACACTTAAACCCATAAAACTGAAAACTGGCTTGGCTCTTATCTTTTTTTTTTAATGAAAATAAGCTTTATTACATCAAGTAATAAATACATACAAAGATGCAAACAGTTTTAGTCATTTTCTTCCAGATATTTTGATCAACTTACAATAAACACAGAACTGAAATCTACATACAGTCTTAGTATGAAAATTTTCGGGGTCCTTGTTAGATTTGGCAGGTTGCTCTTTCTTCTGTATTTATAACTTGTGCACTCTTAAAATTGACTTCAAAGCACTAAGAGTCATGCAAATGCTTAAGCAAAAATGTGCCATTAAGCAGAATCTACACTGTATGGCACACGGGACCAGCTAAGTGAAGCAGGCAGTCAGGGATGCATTAAAACAAAGTCCTTGGGATCAACTGAGCTTATGAAAAGGAACAAAGAACAATTTGGGTGACATAAAGTATTCAAAATATTAAAGGGACACTGGTATCTCGGAGCCAAACAACAGTTTGCTGTAAAATAACTTCACATGCATCTTTTAAATCAATGCTTTAAAAAAAAAAAAAAAAAAAAAAAAAAAAAAAAAAAAAAAAAAAAAAAAAACCTGGGTCATTCCTAACTATGTAAAATGCAAATCCTAATTAACTTCGAAATATTTTCCCAATATTTTGAGATTGTGAATCTTGGGAGAAAAAACTAAACTGTTATCATTTTGAAAACAAGAGTTTCATCTGAACAGGGAAGATGAGCTGTCACCTCTCACTGTCGAGAGACCCTCCCAGCAGACAAGGCGGCTAGGACCTGGCATTCCGCTCTGTTTCAGCTAAGCACTCCCGAACCAGACCTCGAGCATGGATGATGCCTCGCTTCAGCCTCTCCATGGCGCTCTTGCTCCCCACGTAGGTGGGCCGTATCTCCTTCCCCAGCTCCTCCATGATGGCCAGCAGCTCTGCGTACTTGCTCTGGGGCACCTGGCTGTTCCCAGTTCCCTGTGTGTAGCCCAGGGATGGCGGCCCATAGTCGCTCAGCAGCTGGCGGTACTTCGAGGATGCTGCCATGCTGGTGGAAGGCGGGTGGATGCTTCCAGCGGCGTTGAGGGCGGTGGCGGGCATGTGCGCGGCCAAGTTCGGCTTGTACGACATCCCCCCGGGTGGTGGTCGCACCAGGCGCAGCGGGGCCAGGCCGCGAGGGCGGCGGCTGTGGTGAGGCCGGGCGGCGGCGCGGTGGCCCCTGCGTCCCCGCACCCATCCGAGCACCCGCCGGGCGCGCCCGCACAATTTTTGTTGTTGACAGCTCGGGCTGCACCGGCAAATATGGCCGTCCCTCACCCTGACACCGACGCAGTATATCACCCATACATCGGGCGCGCGCGCAGGGGTGGCCCTCCTCTCTAGGGGTGGTGACCCTCAGGTGGCGTATATTCCCTGCTAGTGGGCAGAGGTGCCTCCACTTGTTGACCAATGGTCATCCAATGGGGAACTAGACTGCGGGCTGAGGCAAGGCCTGTTTGTGCCTGTGTCTCTGGTTTTACCGTCCCTGTGGGAAAACCTCCCCCGCCCGGGAAGACTCACTCGGTGGGGATGTCTCGCTGGTCAGGTGCCCTCCTAGAGGTTCCCCTCAATCTACAACTACAACCTGGGCTGGGCTGTCTTCCTCTGCAACAATCCCAGGGGCCCGGACCCACGTCCTGGGCCTGGGAGCCTCACCCTTTGCAGGCGAGTCTCCTTAGGCTGCCTCTCCCAGAGAACCTGCCCGCCGCCCTGGAAACTTCGCTCCGCCCCTAGGCGAGTCTCTGTGCGGCTCCTCCAGCAAGAAGCCACCTAGCTCCTGGGACCCTGCTCTGCACCAATAGCCTGGCTATGCAGCCCCTCCCCTGAGCCACCACCTGGAGCCCCGCACAATAGCTCCGAGACCCAGAGACCCGCCACACACCTCCTCCTCCAGACAGCTGCCCGGTCCCCGATGCAGTCACTAGGAGTCCAAACAACCCACTTTGGGTCTCCTCCTCCCGCCAACCACCTGCAGTCCCAGGCAGTCACTCCAAGTCCAAGTGACCCGCCCCATTCCTCCTCCTCCTCCTCGGGGTAGCCCCCTGGGTGTTCAGGAGCGGTGGCTCCGAGACCAAGCGACTCACCACGCTCCTCCTCCAGGCAGGCCACCGGTGTTCAGGAGCGGTCGCCTCTAGTCCAATCAACTCACCACTAGCCTCCTCCTCTGGCAACCACCTGCAGCCCTGATGTATCACTCCCAGACCAAGCGTCCCACTGCTCTCTTCCTCCAGGCAGGCCACCAGTGTTCTGGAGCAGTTGTTCTGAGTTCAAACAGCTCGCCACACAGCTCCTCCTCTGGCAACCACCCGTGGCTCTGATGCAGTCACTCCCAGACCGAGCGACCCGCCGGGCTTCTCCTCCTCCTCCGGGCAACCCCCCGGTGTTCAGAAGCGGTCGCTCTGGGTCCAAACAGCTCGCCACGCAACCCCTCCTCAGGCAGCCGCCCGGAGTCCCAGTGGTTGCTCGAGTCCAAGCGCTGTGCTGAGCCGCCTCCTCTACGATGATCCCAGTTGTCCGAGTTTACTGCTCCAGTGGGGGGAGGGGCGTCTCGCCGAGCAACTCTACTTCACAAATTCCCTGCGTTCCGGGGCTACCTACCCATCCGGGATGCCTCCCCAACAGGAGAGACTCACCCGGCAGCTTTGAGTTGGTCCCAAGTCTCTCACTATCTCCTCTTTTGAATCTTGCGTCCTGGAGCAACATGAAATGCAGCCGCCCTCTAGTCTGCCATCTTGACCCTCTCTTAGGGGCCTTCTTTATCCCTTCTGACTAACATTGGCTTGAAGTCCACATTATCTGAAATGAGGATGGATACTCCAGCTTTTTTGCTGAGTCCATGTGCATGGTATGTTTTTCCCCATCCTTTCACCTTTAGTCTATGGGTATCTCTTTCTTTGCGGTGAGTCTCTTGCAGACAACATATTGTTGTATCTTTCTTTTTAATCCAATCTGCCAGTCTATGTCTTTTGATTGATGAATTCAGGCCATTAACATTCAGGGTTATTATTGAGATATGATTTGTATTCCCAGTCATTTGGTTCATATTTAAAATTTTTGACACATCTTGGTTCCTCCTTTATTTGACAGTTCCTTTAGGATAATTCCTCCCTTTGCTGATTTGCTTCTTTGTTTTTTGTCTCTTCCTCATGAAATATTTTGCTGAGAATGTTCTGTAATGCTGGCTTTCTTTTTGTAAATTCTTTAATTTTTTGTTTATCAGGGAATGATTTTATTTCATCGTCAACTTTGAAGGTAAGTTTTGCTGGGTATAAGATTCTTGGTTGGCATCCATTTTATTTCACTGCTTGAAAAATGTTGTTCCAGGCCCTTCTAGCTTTTAGGGTCTGGATTGAAAAATCTGCTGATATCTGTATTGGCTTCTCCCTGAATGTAATTTGGTTCTTTTCTCTCACAGCCTTTAAAATTCTGTCTTTATTTTGTATGTTAGGTATTTTCATTATAATGTGCCTTGGTGTGGATCTGTTGTAATTTTGTGTACTTGGAGTCCTATAAGCCTCTTGAACTTGATTTTCCATTTCATTCTTCAGATTTGGGAAATTTTCTGACATTATTTCTTCAAATAGACTGTTAATTCCTTTGGTTTGTTTCTCTAAGCCTTCCTCAATCCCAATAATTCTCAAATTTGGCCTTTTCATGATATCCCATAGTTCTTAGAGATTCTGTTCATGATTTCTCACCATCTTCTCTGTTGTTCAACTTTATTTTGGAGGTTAAATATTTTGTCTTCAATATCTGAAGTTCTGTCTTCCAGCTGTTCTATCCTATTGGTTATGCTTTCTATGGAGTTCTTAATTTGGTTTATTGTTTCCTTCATTTCAAGGATTTCTGTTTGGTTTTTTTTTCAATATCTCTAACTCTTTATTGAAATGATCTTTTGCTTCCTGAATTTGCTCTGTTAACTGTCGATTGGTGCGATCGTTCAATGCCTGCATTTGCTCTTTCATCTCATCGTTTGCTTCCCTAATCATTTTAATTATGTACATTCTGAACTCCCTTTCTGTCATTTCTTCTGCCATGCTGTCATTGGATTTTATTGATGTAACATCTAGATATGTTTGGGGCATTTTCTTTCCTTGTTTTCTCATATTGTTCAGGAATCAGTGGGTCATTAAGATATTGCAGATTTCCTCTATCAACTTATAATGTCCCTGAAGATTGCTAGTATATCCCCTCTTATCCTTCAGTAGCCGAAAGTCTTGGAGGAGGTTGATAATGCAGAGCTCCATGAAGAAGCTGCCTCTCTAGGGGTGGTGACCCTCAGGTGGTGTATATTGCCTGCTAGTGGGCAGAGGTGCCTCCACTTGTTGACCAATGGTCATCCAATGGGGAACTAGACTGCGGGCTGAGGCAAGGCCTGTTTGTGCCTGTGTCTCTGGTTTTACCGTCCCTGTGGGAAAACCTCCCCCGCCCGGGAAGACTCACTCAGTGGGGACGTCTCGCTGGTCGGGTGCCCTCCTAGAGGTTCCCCTCAATCTACAACTACAACCTGGGCTGGGCTGTCTTCCTCTGCAACAATCCCAGGGGCCCGGGCCTACTTCCTGGGCCTGGGAGCCTCACCCTTCGCAGGCGAGTCTCCTTAGGCTGCCTCTCCCAGAGAATCTGCCCGCCGCCCTGGAAACTTCACTCCGCCCCTAGGCCAGTCTCTGTGCGGCTCCTCCAGCAAGAAGCCACCTAGCTCCTGGGACCCTGCTCTGCACCAATAGCCTGGCTATGCAGCCCCTCCCCTGAGCCACCACCTGGAGCCCTGCACAATAGCTCCGAGACCCAGAGACCCGCCACACACCTCCTCCTCCGGACAGCTGCCCGGTCCCCGATGCAGTCACTAGGAGTCCAAACAACCCACTTCGGGTCTCCTCCTCCCGCCAACCACCCGCAGCCCCAGGCAGTCACTCCAAGTCCAAGTGACCCGCCCCGTTCCTCTTCCTCCTCCTCGGGTAGCCCCCCGGGTGTTCAGGAATCAGGGTAATATTGACTTCATAGAATGAGTTTGGGAGAGTTCCCTCCTCTTCTATTTTCTGGAATACTTTGAGAAGTATTGGAATACTTCTCAACATGATTTGTCTGACTCACAAGATAATTTTCAAAACTATGATTTAATAGCAATATTTAAAATTATGATGATATGATGGTATACTTAGAGGAACCAGGAAATTCCACCAGAAAACTTTTAGATCTCATAAGTGAATTCAGTAAAGTAGTGGGATATAAGATCAATGCACATAAATCTAAGGCATTTTTACACATAAGCGATGAATCTTCAGAAAGAGAAATTAGAAAAACTACCCCATTCAGAATAGCTTCGAAAAAAATAAAGTATTTGGGAATCAATCTCACAAAAGAGGTGAAAGACCTCTACAATGAGAACTACAGAACACTAAAGAAAGAAATTCAAGAAAACCTTAGAAGATGGAAAGATCTCCCATGTTCTTGGATAGGAAGAATTAATATTGTCAACATGGCCATACTACCAAAAGTGCTATACAGATTCAATGCAATTCCAATTAAAATCCCAATGATGTATCTTACAGAAATAGAGCAAGTAATTATGAAATTCATCTGGAAGAATAAAAAACCCAGAATAGCTAAAGCAATCCTTGGCAGAAAGAGTGAAGCAGGGGGTATCGCAATACCAGATCTTCAACTCTACTACAAAGCAATAGTAACAAAAATGGCATGGTATTGGTACCAAAATAGAAAGGTGGATCAATGGTACAGAATAGAGGACACGGACACAAACCCAAATAAATACAATTTTCTCATACTAGACAAAGGGGCCAAAAATATGCAATGGAGAAAAGATAGCCTCTTCAACAAATGGTGATGGGAGAATTGGAAATCCATATGCAACAGAATGAAACTAAACCCATATCTCTCACCATGCACAAAACTAAACTCAAAATGGATTAAGGATCTCGGAATCAGACCAGAGACCTTGCATCTTATAGAAGAAAAAGTAGGTCCAGAGCTTCAACATGTTGGCTTAGGACCAGACTTCCTCAACAGGACTCCCATAGCACAAGAAATAAAATCAAGAATTAATAACTGGGATAGATTCAAACTAAAAAGCTTTCTCTCAGCAAAGGAAACTATTAGCAATGCGAAGAAAGAGCCTACAGAGTGGGAGAAAATCTTTGCCAATCATACTTCAGATAGAGCGCTAATCTCCAGAATCTATAAAGAACTCAAAAAACTCTACACCAAGAATGTAAATAATCCAATAGACAAATGGGCTAAGGAAATGAATAGACACTTCACAGAAGAAGATCTACAAGCAATCAACAAACATATGAAAAAATGTTCAACATCTCTAGTAATAAGAGAAATGCAAATCAAAACCACCCTAAGATTCCATCTCACCCCAATTAGAATGGCAATTATCAAGAATACAAGCAACAACAGGTGTTGGCGAGGATGTGGGGAGAAAGGTACACTCTTACATTGCTGGTGGGGCTGCAAATGAGTGCAGCCACTCTGGAAAGCAGTGTGGAGATTCCTCAGAAAACTTGGAATGGAACCACCATTTGACCCAGCTATCCCACTCCTTGGCCTATACCCAAAGGACTTAAAATCAGCATATTACAGAGATACAGCCACATCAATGTTCATAGCTGCTCAGTTCACAATAGCCAGATTGTGGAACCAACCTAGATGTCCTTCAATTGATGAATGGATAAAGAAACTGTGGTATATATATACAATGGAATATTACTCAGCCATAAAGAATGATAAAATTATGGCATTTGCAGGCAAATGGATGAAACTGGAGAATATCATGCTAAGTGAGATAAGTCAATCTCAAAAAACCAAAGGAAGAATGATATCACTAATAAGTGGATGATGACACATAATGGGGGGTGGGAAGGATTAGTGTTGGGGTTGGAGTTGGGTTTAGGTAGGGGGGCAGGAATGGAGGAAGGAAGGACTGTATAGATGGAGGGGAGGGGTGGGAGGGGAGGGGGGAAGGGAAAAATGGCAGAATGAATCAAACAACATTACCCTATGTAAATTTATGATTACACAAATGGTATGCCTTTACGCCATGTACAGAGAAACAACATGTATCCCATTTGTTTACAATAAAAAAATAAACAAATAAATAAATAAAATTAAGGAATCTTCGAGCTGGGGATATAGCTCAGTTGGTAGAGTGCTTGCCTTGCAAGCACAAGGCCCTGGGTTCAATAACGAACACCTAAAAAAAAAAAAAAAAGGAAAAGAAAAAAGAAGGGATCTTACATAAAACCCAGCTAACTAGCTTCTATTTTTAAAAAAAAGAAACAGAAGTCATGGGAACACTGAGTCTACACAGGGAATTTGAGCTTTCCACTCCTTCCAGGACAGAAAAGCCAGTGGCCATCTCCATTTATTATTGGGTTATTTCCCTTTTTATCTAATTTCTGTCTACTTGTAGGCTTTCCTGTAGATTTTCCAGTCTTTAGACTTATCTTCAGGACCCCTGTGAAGCAGCCAGTCCATATGACAGCCTAGACCTGAGGTGACATGTGTCTGTCCCTGATCTACTTGTTGTCAAAAGACAGGGGCTACTCTGAAGCCCTCTATACTACTAAAGCATACAAGTTTCAGTTCCCACAATCCCTAATGTCAGAAACTGAGGAAAGATAGGAAAATGTGTCCTGAGGAAGGAACGACAGATCTGGAATGTTTCTGCTCTATCCTGAGCACTTCCTCTTGAAGCAGTTAGACATCTTGTTTTCTCTTCTTTTTTCCCCAGCATTTTGTGACAGTAAGATAAAAAATAAGATAATAGAATCCGGTGGACTTTTTATGGAGAAAATGAACATGTGTGAGGACTGGGGCCAAGGTGGGAGGAGAAAGGGATTGAGTGTCTCAGAACAGATAGTTATCAGGGACCAGAAGCCTATGGACTTTCTGTCTATGCATTTTATCTTCTGTGGTAGAAAGTACAGGTCAGATTGCTGGCTGTGGAGCACAGGTTCCAAATAAGAAAGTCATCTAGATTCTGGTCAGCAACAGTAGAACCCATCCAGGTGGATGGGTGGCCAACAGGACAGGGGGAACTGGTCTGACAAGTGGTACACCCTGAGTAAACAAGGGGCTGGGTCAGTCTGGGTCTCCAGCCCAACTTGACAGGTTAGCCAGGGAAAATCAGTGGGACAGACTTAGGGAGAGCCCTGCCTTCAGGCACCAGAGTGACCCCCAGAAGTCACTGTGTGGGAGGGAGCTCCCATGTGAACCAGGGCTTTGCTGCTGCAGAGTAAAGGGAAGTTCTTTTGCTGTCTTTCACAAGCAGTTCAATTCTGGGTAAAGAGCAAGGTAGAGTGCAAAAGTGAAGGTGATAAAGTCACCCCCATGTGAACATCAAAAGTGGGTATGACATGTTAGGATTTAAGTAAAGGGAAACTGAAGATGAATACAGTAGCTCCCATCTTATGCTCAGGGGTTACATTCCAAGTCCCCTAGTGGATGCCTATAACTGTGGACAGTAGCAAACTCTGTATATACTATGCTGTTTCATCTACTTAAAATACCTATGGTAAAATTTAATTTATAAACTAGGCACAGTAAGATATTAAAAATAATAAAGTAATAAAATATAAATACATATAATAAATACAATTATATTACAAATCATTTTAAACTTATGAATTTTTTATTTCTGGAATCTTCTTGTAGATTCTGTTGACCATAGTCAACTGAAAGTATGGAAAGCAAAACTACAGAAAACAAAAGACTAATGTACCCAACCTTTTAGAAGAACACTGGGGAGAGCTGACTGTGCCTAAACTGAGTTTCTGCATTTTGTAAAGCAAACTACTGCTTTATAAAATGTTTTTTAATTTGTTTTTAGTTGTTGATGGACACAATACCTTCATTTTATTTATTGTTTTTATTTGGTACTGAGGGTCCAACCCAGTGGCCAGGCAAGTGTTCTATCACTGAGCTACAACCATAATCCCTAAAAAATGCTTTTTTGAGTGCAAGTACCAAGGTAGAATGACTATGCTTTCTTTGTACAACAATTTGACCAGAATGACCGTAAGGTATAAACTAATAAATAATTTGTTTATGCCACCTTATCAAACTAAATCAGGAGCACCTGGACACATGGGGATCCCAGATCATATCAGAGACATCAGACAAGGGAGCTTATCTACTCACCAGGCATAGCCCCCTCACCTAGGACCTTAAAAGGAGTCCTGCAAGAATAGACAAGATGACTCTCCAACCCCATCACCTGTGTTTCAGCTCAGTGCAGTTTCTACTGATCAGCCCACTCCAAGAAAACATCAAGTTGATACTCCAAGAGGATATTCTGAATCTGCCCACAGTCTGAACCCTCTACCTCAATGATTCTGTAAAATTGGTTCTTTAAAATCCTTATCTGACCACCTACTGTGACTCTGACTGCATTCACATCTGCTGTCTGCCTATACTCTGGACAGAGGAGCCTGTAACCCTTCAGCCATCTTTAACTCTTTTTCAGTCTTTCTATAATATATATATATAGTGTGTGTGTGTGAAGCATATGTGACTTGAATATTATAGATATTAGAAATCAAGATTGGAATGGAATAAAAGAACTTGTGATTGCCTGGTTTATGACTATCAGGTGATCCATAAGTATTCAGTGGATTGCAACTACTTAAAGTGGTATAGTTGGGGAATTTATTGTTATTCCATGAATTCTGACACTGTAGAAATACACAAACATGCTTTGTCTGTGTCAACAACATAGCTCAATCATGACATAAACCTACTTTGTAAAAATCAAGTTTTATCTATACTGTGTTTTTCTTTCTCTGGACCTCTAGCTCTTAGTGGGAACCAGTGGGAATAAATACATGACTTCTTTTCCTACTGGCACGAGACCTACACTGATTCTTTTTTCCAAAGTACCTTGTCAGTGTGTATCCATTAAGGGCCTAACATCCCTAGGATGGGCTCAACCACTTCCATCATCATCATTTCCAGGGACTTCTCTGAGTTAGCTGGTTGGAACACAGCCCAGGAATCTGCATTCTCAATGAGTTTTTCCCAAGAGGAGTACATACTCCAAAGTATGAGAATCCCTGTTTTTGAAAGTCTAGTGGAACCAAAACTAAGAAAGAATCCTCAGTTCCAAGGGGCTTCCTTAGTGAACCACAAGACATAGGTGTCCAGATGTTCTGGATTCTAACCTGGTGCTGGGAACATATCAAAGATGTCTTGAATTCACTTTGCATTGTGGTCCTCATAACCATGTCTCTTTCAGCCTGATTTTATTATTCTCTCCAAAAAGTTCAAACATCTGTCTGATTTTATTCTTGGTGAGTCTTGATGCTAACAATTGCTTAGCATCCTAGTATGATCTCACCTCTGCAATGGTCTCTGTGTGTGTCATGTTTAGCACCCAATACCTGGTGCTAAATTCCAGCCATGTGATCTACTCCAGATGATCCAGGTGTAGACTTCATTAGAGGAAGGAAGGCATGAACAAAACTACCTTTCTTGTGAAAAATAATCACGTGATATTTGTTTCTTCTTCATTCATCTTCTGAAGTCTCTCCACTACATTTCACAAACAGCAGGGAAAATGAAAGTGAAGGAGAGCTTAGCAATCTCATTTGGAGACCATAGT